>NC_092118.1:14592978-14892978 GCF_045679555.1 Salvelinus alpinus
CAACCCATCCAGTCTCCTCACAGCATTCCCTCATATCCAATATTAGTGAACTTTGTTTGAGTTACACATGGCATAGGACGTTTCTATGGTTCCTGGTTACCTGTACCAGCTAGATAACTGAGCTCTCACAGCTCCATCTTTCACAGGCAGCCAGTCACTTAATGAGTGAGCGCACCCAGTGCATGAGCTCTGCTGTGGTAGCCACCATAAGAGCTCTTTGTTTCAGTCCGACCGTAGTGTACTAAATCCCAAACTGGAATTACCTTAGTCCAAATCAAGAACCATTAAATTTATGTTTTGGTAATTTATTAGACGCTCTTATTATGAGCGACTTACAGGAGCAGTCAGGGTTAAGTGCCTTGCTCAAGGGCACATTGACATATTTTTCACCTTGGCTATGGGATTCGAACCAGAGACCTTTCGGTTACTGGCCCGACGCTCTCATCCCCGACGCTCTCATCCTCTAGGCCGATGGAATGGTTCCATTTAGTGTGATTTAATAGTAGGCACTGGTTCTGAGGAGAGAGATTCCCTATGGAATGTGGGTTATATGTTTGTACCAAGTCAACAGTGTTTGGTCAAGTGCCCTTTGGCTTTGGTATTGGCAGTGTGAATGTAGGCTCATATCTCTCCTTCTCTCCCTCCCTCTCCTTTTCTTCTCGGTAGAGATAGATGCGGAGTACCCAGATGATACTCAGCCTTTCTACCACTCAGTCCTGGAGTTGCATTCCACCCGAGTGATCTGGAGGAACTGCCTCATCCTTAGCTTTACTATGTGAGTTAGGATCTAACACAGCTTGTATGACCTTCTATATGACTCCTTCCACTGAACAATACAGCCACGAGGAATGGTAATGTTACCATTTACCGCAGCTGCTTTTAACAGTACTGTTTGGACAGAGTAAGTTTCATGTTTTGGGCCAAGGACCTAACCTTTCCTAACTCTCCTCCTCCAGGTTCATAGGCACAGGCATCCAGTACTGTTTCATCAGGAACCTCCACAGCTACTCCCACAACTTCTACTTTAGTTACTTCCTGCGTGTGCTGACTGGCGCTCTGGGATGTATTTTCCTCTGCCTGTCCGTCAACCGCTTTGGTCGCCGTGGTATCCTGCTTCTGTCTGCCATTATCACCGGCCTGTCCTCGCTGCTGCTGCTGGCCCTCACACAGTGTAGGTTTAACCTGCTTTATATCTGTGCTATGATGATGATGATACTATGTTGCTATACTATTACTATACACACATTGTCTTTTAAGTGCCTCTAAACCGGGTCTCATACCGTCTTCTCTCCCCTGTACATGGTTCATTAGTAACTCTCCTCATACAGTAGCCATAGGTTTGCCATGATGACCCCATTCATAATGATGTCACTGTTATGATTCCGATTGGCCATTAATTTATTCAGATTTATTCAGGTGATTTCAGGTCCATTTTATTTTTTAAAGTGCCTGTTTCCTAGTTTGCTTAGTTTTTATTGAGTCGACGTGTTCTTAGATCTGCGTGGAGTGCTGGTGTTGGTGCTGTCTGTGTTGGGGCTCCTCTTCTCCCAGGCCCTGGCCATGCTCAGTGTTTTCTTCGCCAGTGAGGTCATGCCCACCGTAGTCCGGTAAGTATTATCTGTCTACTGTCCTGAACACACTAAACTGTCATTAGTTTGTCTGTGGGTGGGGTGTTTGTTTTTCAATGTATGTGGACACCTGTCTGTCTGAGGGAGGCATTTGAAATGTGGGTTGTGTGTCCGGACCAAATGCTGGGTCAGGTGCCCTTGACAATGTCAGAGTGATCTCTATATATCTCCTGACCCTCTCTCTCCCTCTGTCTCAGTGGTGGTTGTCTGGGGCTGGTGCTAGCGTCTGGCTGTATGGGGATGGCTGCTTCCTCTATGATGGAGCTCCAGAACAACAGGGGTTACTTCCTCCACCACGTCATCTTCGCCTCCTTCGCCGTCCTCTCGGTGCTGTCCATCATGCTGCTGCCGGAGAGCAAGCGCAAGCCGCTACCCGACTCTCTGAAGGACGGAGAGAGCCAGCGACGGCCCCCTCTCTTTCTGTCCCGTGAAGACAACCTGCCCCTGCTCTATACCCGGCGTGGAGCCTCCGAGTACAACCCTGATAACTACTCCCGCCTGGTCTCCGCCACCAGGAAGATGCTCATCAAAGACAATTTACCCTATAAGATCGTTGTGCCCTCCCAGTCCCCACTGTTGCCTTCCAACAGCGAGGTGCACTGCATACTGGAGGAAGAGGCACAAAGAGAGGACTTGTCTTAGCAGCCTCTAACTACAATCATCCGATCTCCTCTCCCACAGAGAGACCTCGCCTCAAACCCACTGAATATCTCTCCCCACCACACTGAGACAGTGTGATCCAGACTCGTATCGCTCTGAACGACGGGTCTTCTTGGATATTTTGAAGGGGAGGAGAGTTTGAGATGTGTGTATTTACTGTGTCCGTTTTTTGTTGTTGTTGTTGTGCCAAATGTTTCAAATAATACAAAAAAACGATGTGTGTGTGTGCTTGCACAGACTCTGCTGAAAGACTGTGTGCTAGTCCTTTGTTTTTGTACTGATGGAGATCTGCTGTTTCTAAGGGTGTTAACACCCTCTCTTCTCCAGGTTGTGCAGCAAGGAGCTATGACTTTATTAACCACTAAGGCTAAATGCTCACTTGAGAAACGTTGCTTGTCCACTTAACTGGTGACTTGTGCTTTTCATTACTGCAGAGTGAAAGCGAGAGAGCAGGGTCCTGACTGTTACTTAATCTGATTCACTGGTGACTCAACGAGGGGAACTCACAGATAAAAGTCAGTTTGGTTCAAACTGGAATGTGTTGTAGCCAATTGTTTGATTTTGGCGGGGAACTCAAAGTATCAGTCACTGATAATATCACCGAAGCTATGACCTTAGCAATGAAAGGTCATTCCATCCTGTCCACTTGTTGGACATGTGTTAAGAACATGAGGTGTTGTCACATGATGATTTGCACCCGGAACAGAGTTCTTAGATAAAGAGTTGTTTTAGATTATTGAAATGTGATTAGGTCATGACCTCTACTCTGAGTCATTATAAACTGGGTGGTTCGAGCCCTGAATGCTGACAGCTGTGGTATATCAGACAATATACCACGGGTTTGACAAAAAATGTATTTTTACTGCTCTAGTTACGTTGGTAAACAATTTATAATAGCAATAAGGCACCTCGGGGGTTTGTGGTATATGGCCAATATACTACGGCTAAGGTCTGTATCCAGGCACTCCGCGTTGCGTCGGGCCGATGAACAGTCCCCCCCCCCCCCCTTATTACTTAATTAGAACCTTTCAAGTGACACTTTACCTTATATTAGTTGTCACATCCATCTCTCTGCCTTAAACTGTGAACCTTCCTGTTAAAAGGCAGTTGCTAGGACATGATACTTAACATTCTATGTAATTTAACTGAAAATACATTTTTTATCAACTATTAAACCACTTTTCACTGCTCTCTTTGGTATTTGGCTGTGGTTTGAGGTTTGCGTTGTTGTCCCTCTTGGCCTGGCTGTGGAACATTATATTGTTGGATAGGATGTTTACTCTTATCCCAACTCATTCTCTTTTAATGTTTCATCCCCCTCTCTTGTGCTTGCATGGGAACATAGCACCCCGTACAGGAAGTTTATTTGGAAAAACTTTACCCCACAGCTGACAATATTCTGTCCTTCTAAAGATACTTTGTATATAATTCTATATACAAAGTATTATATTATTTTCAGCTATGAATAAGTTGTCTAACTCTCAAAAGTTACATTTGATTTATTTGGAAGCTGAGGTCATACAATGTTCATTCACTGTTAGCCCGTCTTCACGTCTCACAGAAAACTAGAATAAAAATGTCCTCAAGCATCAAGTAAAGAGATGAACTTCCTTTCAGATTATGGATAACGAAATGTCCCTCATACCCGGCCAGTACATTTTCAACAATGCTATTCCACTTTTGACATCAATGGGGTCTTAACGAGGTCACTGGGTGTTGAACTAAGGTTGCTGTAGTATTTTTATGAAGCTGATCCACTTCTATTTTGAACTTTTATTTGCTTGCTCGCCTCACTTTTCAAAAATTAAATCCGTTAAACAGTTAATCAAGTTTGAATGGCCTAAACTGAAAATGTATTGAGTTCTGCCCTGTTCTTCATGTCTGATACAATGCTAACCACAAGATGGTGCTGTTCTCTTATGTATTAAATGTACAAAATCCACCATTTGGCTTTCTCGACTGGGTGTTATGTTTGATTATCAACCAAGTCAGATTTTTGTATTTTGAAGAATTGGAAACGTTATGAGTGTAAAATAAGAATGGCCAGTTAGTCCAAACACACCATTGCCGAACAGCCTAATTCATGACGTCTTTTTGTACAGCATTCTCAAAATGATTGAGCCAGATGGGATAATAGACACTGTTGTTGAATGAAGCACACTGTTCTAGCCTGGCCTTTTTGCATATGTCAAAATGAAGTTAATTGTGCTCATTGGACAGTGTTCCATGAATGTTCTAGGGCTGTATAGGAACAGGGAAAAGAAGAATGAAGTACAGCAGTTGTCTCAGCCAGGGCCTGAGAAAATCACATCTGGAACATTCTGTCAATCATTTGGGATGCTCACTGTTGTCTCTCATCCATGTCTCAACCATAAACCCTCCTCCGTAAGCTTTTCAGTCAGTTTAGTATTTCCTTTGTCACATGTCTCATGGTACAACACTGAAATAAAATCTAATGATTACACAATTTTCCTGATTATTTATTTACTGACGGCTACATTTAACCATTCAATTTAAACTCTACAATGTAAAGTAGCCTGGTCATGGATTTACTTGGTATAAGGTCAACAGTGATGTGTATAACACCATTTCAGAATAACTTACTGGTTTAGTAATGTTAACATTTCTATGTACAAATCTGTCAATCACAGTTCATGGACTCCATCACCAATAGAACTTGTGAAAGATGTGACCACAGAACTCAAGTAGTAAGGTGTTACTATGCCTTGAGCAGCCTACTGCCATAGACAAGGGGTGATAATACCAGCATGGTCTATTTAGAGGGGGCTTATAGAGACCAGGACAGCAGGCTGCTCAGAGTCAGTGTTAGTGCCAGGGCCAGAGTGCTGAGGGGGAGAACTGTCCCAGCACTGTCTGGGTTGGGACAGGGTAGCCATAGCTGGTCTTGTAGTCGTTTTTCACTTCTTCATAATGGATGGGAAGATCAGCTGGCTGTCTCGTACCTGGAAGATAGTTCAGAGTCAGGGAGGGTAACAAAGCACTGGAACAAATAGTGCATTAAAAATGCCTGTAATCTCTGTCTATGCCACTGTATTTTGTATTGCATCAGCCCTTTTTAAATAGATCAAATCAAATATATTTATAAAGCCCTTCTTACATCAGCTGATATCGCAAAGTGCTGTACAGAAACCCAGCCTAAAACCCCAGCAAGCAATGCAGGTGTAGAAGCACTGTGGCTAGGAAAAACTCCATAGAAAGGCCAAAACCTAGGAAGAAATCTAGAGAGGAACCAGGCTATGAGGGGTGGCCAGTCCTCTTCTGGCTGTGCCGAGTGGAGATTATAACAGAACATGGCCAAGATGTTCAAATGTTCATAAATGACCACCATGATCAAATAATAATAATCACAGTAGTTGTCGAGGGTGCAGCAAATCAGCACCTCAGGAGTAAATGTCAGTTGGCTTTTCATAGCCGATAATTAAGAGTATCTCTACCGCTCCTGCGGCCTCTAGAGAGTTGAAAACAGCAGGTCTGGGACAGGTAGCACGTCCGGTGAACAGGTCAGGGTTCCATAGCCGCAGGCAGAACAGTTGAAACTGGAGCAGCAGCACGGCTAGGTGGACTGGGGACAGCAAGGAGTCATCATGCCAGGTAGTCCTGAGGCATGGTCCTAGGGCTCAGGTCCTCCGAGAGAGAGAAAGAAAGAGAGAAAGAGAGAATTAGAGAGAGCATACTTAAATTCACACAGGACACCGGATAAGACAGGAGAAGTACCCCAGATATAACAAACTGACCCTAGCCCCCCGACACATAAACTACTGCAGCATAAATACTGGAGGCTGAGACAGGAGGGGTCAGGAGACACTGTGGCCCCATCCGATGATACCCCCGGACAGGGCCAAACAGGAAGGATATAACCCCACCCACTTTGCCAAAGCACAGCCCCCACACCACTAGAGGGATAACTTCAACCACCAACTTACCATCCTGAGACAAGGCAGAGTATAGCCCACAAAGATCTCCGCCATGGCACAACCCAAGGGGGGGCCCCAACCCAGACAGGAAGATCACGTCAGTGACTCAACCCACTCAAGTGACGCACCCCTCCTAGGGACGGCATGAAAGAGCACCAGTAAGCCAGTGACTCAGCCCCTGTCATAGGGTTAGAGGCAGAGATTCCCAGTGGAGAGAGGGGAACCGGCCAGGCAGAGACAGCAAGGGCGGTTCGTTGCTCCAGAGCCTTTCCGTTCACCTTCACACTCCTGGGCCAGACTACACTCAATCATATGACCCACGGGAGAGATGAGTCTTCTGTAAAGACTTAAAAGTTGAGACCGAGTCTGCGTCTCTCACATGGGTAGGCAGACCATTCCATAAAAATGGAGCTCTATAGGAGAAAGCCCTGCCTCCGGCTGTTTGCTTTGAAATTCTATGGACAATTAGGAGGCCTGCGTCTTGTGACAGTAGCGTACGTGTAGGTATGTACGGCAGGACCAAATCGGAAAGATAGGTAGGAGCAAGCCCATGTAATGCTTTGTAGGTTAGCAGTAAAACCTTGAAATCAGCCCTTGCCTTAACAGGAAGCCAGTGTAGGGAGGCTAGCACTGGAGTAATATGATCAAATTTTTTGATTCTAGCAGCCGTATTTAGCACTAACTGATGTTTATTTAGTGCTTTATCCGGGTAGCCGGAAAGTAGAGCATTGCAGTAGTCTAACCTAGAAGTAACAAAAGCATGGATACATTTTTTGCATCATTTTTGGACAGAAAGTTTCTGATTTTTGCAATGTTACGTAGATGGAAAAAAGCTGTCCTTGAAATAGTCTTGATATGTTCGTCAAAAGAGAGATCAGGGTCCAGAGTAACGCCAAGGTCCTTCACAGTTTTATTTGAGACGACTGTACAACCATCAAGATTAATTGTCAGATTCAACAGAAGATCTCTTTGTTTCTTGGGACCTAGAACAAGCATCTGTTTTGTCCGAGTTTAAAAGTAGAACGTTTGCAGCCATCCACTTCCTTATGTCTGAAACACAGGCTTCTAGCGAGGGCAATTTTGGGGCTTCACCATGTTTCATTGAAATGTACAGCTGTGTGTCATCCGCATAGCAGTGAAAGTTAACATTATGTTTTCGAATGACATCCCCAAGAGATAAAATATATAGTGAAAACAATAGTGGTCCTAAAACGGAACCTTGAGGAACACCGAAATGTACAGTTGATTTGTCAGAGGACAAACCATTCACAGAGACAAACTGATATCTTTCCGACAGATAAGATCTAAACCAGGCCAGAACTTGTCCGTGTAAACCAATTTGGGTTTCCAATCTCTCCAAAAGAATGTGGTGATCGATGGTATCAAAAGCATCACTAAGGTCTAGGAGCACGAGGACAGATGCAGAGCCTCGGTCTGACGCCATTAAAAGGTAATTTACCACCTTCACGAGTGCAGTCTCAGTGCTATGATGGGGTCTAAAACCAGACTGAAGCATTTCGTATACATTGTTAGTCTTCAGGAAGGCAGTGAGTTGCTGTGCAACAGCTTTTTCTAAAAGTGTTGAGAGGAGATCTATAGATCTATGGAGGCTTGTGTGTTGATATCAATCTTGTGGAAATAGTGTGTAACTTTTACTGTAGTACTCACATGCTCCACCTCTCTGAACACACTCAGCAGCTCTGCCACCAGAGCAGGGTCCTTAGACACATCCTCCAGAAACTCCGAGACCCTGACAGACAGCACAGGTAGAGAGGGGTGTGTTTGTGTCAAACTGAAGCCAATATAATGCAATTCTTCTGCACTCCTACCCCAGGAGAATGGGTTTCTTTCCACATAAAACATTTATAAAATGTTTATAGCATTTATTTATAAAAATAAAATAAAAATAAAAATGTTTTACTACTACTACTACTCAGACATGACTTTTGACATTTAAAAAAAAAAATACTACTACTCAGACATATTACTTTAGACTTTTTTACTGGTATATTACAATGAGCAACTTTTACGATAATACACTTTGCTCAATCAAGTTCATTGGTGTTTTATTGTAACTAGGTGAATAACTCCTAGGTCAATTCGCTCTACTCACCTGCCCAATCCATCATAATCCCCACCAAAAGCAATGATACTGTGTCCAGCCACGGTCTTTATGTGGTCAAAGTGATTGCATTCGGAAAATATTCAGACCCCTTCCCCTTTTCCAAATTTTGTTACATTACAGCCTTATTCTAAAATTGATTTGAAAAAATGCTAATTTATACAAAATAAAAAACAGAAATACATTATTTACATAATTATTCAGAATCTTTGCCCTCAGACTCGAAATTGAGTTCAGGTACATCCTGTTTCCATTGAGATGTTTCTACAACTTGATTGGAGTCCACCTGTGATAAATGCAATTGATTGTGGACATGATTTGGAAAGGCACACACCTGTCTATATAAGGTCCCACAGTTGACAGTGCATGTCAGAGCAAAAACCAAGCCATGAGGCCGAAGGAATTGTCCGTAGAGCTCAGAGACAGGATTGTGTTGAGAAGGGCCTTGGTCAGGAAGGTGACCAAGAACCCAATGGTCACTCTGACAGAGCTCCAGAGTTCCTCTGTGGAGATGAGAGAACCTTCCAGAAGGACAACCATCTTTGCAGCACTCCACCAATCAGGTCTTTATGGTGGAGTGGCCAGACGGAAGCCCCTCCTCGGCAAAAGGCACATGAAACCCCTCTAGGAATTTGCCAAAAGGCAACTAAAGGACTCAGACCATGAGAAACACGATTGAACTCTTTGGTGTTAATTCCAAGCGTCACGTCTGGAGGAAACCTGGCACCAACCCTACGGTGAAGCATGGTGGTGGCAGCATCATGCTGTGGGGATGTTTTTCAGGGGCAGGGACTGGGAGACTAGTCAGGAATGAGGCAAAGATGAACGGAGTAAAGTACAGAGAGATCCTTGATGAAAACCTGCTTTTAGTTTGTGTCTGTTTTCCAAAGTATTGGAAAGATCTGATGGCTTTTCTAACTTCCTTTTGATATCATTGTAGTTTTAATATCACTATAGACATTACCACTATTCTTTTGCAGTCTTATTGCTTACTTTTCTTTGTCTTTGCCTAAAACAACCTGTCTCAACCTTCCTCTTAGCCCTTTCTCATCCTCCCCTCAGCCTATATTCCCAGACACCTCCTTTTCACTCTTAAACCCCTTTTCTGTTCTCTGTCTGTTTTCTCAATCCATGTTCTTCCCCTTATCCCCCCTGTCACATACCCCTTCATCCGATCACATGTCCACTCACCACCACTCTCAGGTCCAATTCCTTTATACAACTCACCCTCCTCAGCATCCAATCCCCTCAATCTGCCTGCTCCCCTAGTACGTGTCCTCTCACTACCAGACTCCCAATTCTCTATTCCCTCGTCTCTCACCCTTCTCCCCTGACTCATCACCCTCCTCAGGGAAGGGATGATGTCCAAGGAGAATGAATGACTAAGTTCCTCATATGTATCCTGTAATCCACTATCCCCTTGCCCCTCTCCCCTTTCACTCACCACCTTCCTCAGGACGTTGTCAGGCACGTTCCTCTTGTGTGGGCACACAGTGTAGGCAGAGGAGTGGCTGAAGATGACTGGCGCTTTGGACAGGTCTAGAACCTGGTTCATCACTTTCTCTGACACGTGGGCCAAGTCAATCAACATCCCAATGCGGTTCATCTCAAATATCAGTTGCTGTCGGGTGAAAAACCATTATGAATGTTTCTGCCAGGACTGGGGGAAATGACCCTCTTACTGTGTCACCCTACTGGTGTTATAGAGACAATTATATGTGATTCATTCAGCCTATCAAACCAAATGGTATGGTTTGTAGCTTGGATAGTTTGTCAAGAGAATGTACATGTTTTCATCCAGTGTGTTTTATACAGGTGATTAAAATACTGCTATAACATAAATGAAGGCAAGCTGTAGATGAAAATACGTTTTTGAGGGTAACCCAATAGTTTCTGAGGAAATGCCCATTTGATTAAAACATTTACTTGGAATACCTATGTTTATGACAGGCATTTACATCTGATTTCCAAGTAAACTCAAAAGCAGAAGTATTACAAGCTGCGCCAAATAGTATAGTAGATTTGACCCATGATATAAGTGGGTATTTCCAATGTGTGTGTGTGTGATTCAGTTTGATAGACAAACCTTTCCAAACTCAGAAAGTCCATTGTGCTGCGATGACTTGGCTCCCGAATCCACTAGCCAATTATCTGCCCTGAGGGGAAAACACACACAACCACAGTAAAACACTAGGCCCGCTTCTGGAAGTGATCTTTCTCTTCCACTTTCCTATATCCTGCTAGTATGATATGAATCAGTGAGGGGCTGAGGGATTCTCTAGGCTCTGTCGTAGTCCAGGGCCATGGTTTGATTAGCTAGCCCATCTGTTTAGACGACTCTCCCAGAATATGATACCTCTGAAACAGGTGGCGACAGGAATCCCCTATTTTCCCCATCACAGAATTCAGTGAAATACAGTCTTTTTTTGTCTATTAATAAGCAGTTTCAGCTGTTACCTGTTGTGTCTCATTCATTTATATTCTTGTAATTTCTATCTTAGCTGTATGTGCTCTTTGAGAGAGCATCATATGGTGTGTAAAGCGTTGATATACTTAGGAATCTCAACTATAAAGTGCTACAAAAAAAATGTTGAGCACCTTGTCACTTATTAAGTATAATCTGTGGCACCTAGTCCCCAGACCAGGGTGGCCCTGTCGTCAGCAGGGTAGCAGAGCCTACTCACCATGGTGTGTTGCAGCTGTGGGTAAGGGTGAGGTAGCGGACCCCCGAGTGGTACTTGGTGCGCAGGGTGCCCAGGCTGCTGTCCAAAGAGTGTCCTCCTTCCACCCCGATCAGACTGGCCGTCCTGTTCTGACTAAAGGCATCCATGATATCTGTGGTAAAATAAATGATTGATAATACAGGTGGGAAGTGAATACAACTTTGTTATCTATGGTATTTCACAGTGGAGTATTCTAAAGGGATTTCACTCTCATAACCAAATGTATGGCTCCATTCAATCCGTATTGCGGAAGTTCAGCTCTACAGTGTGATTGAAATTCAGCGGAGACTGCATTCACGGTAAACGCTGCATATGTTTGGCTCAATCGGAAATTACCTTAAAATGTATATTGCGGAATCTACAACACTTCTGCTTTAGATATTGAATAGAGCCCTTACTGTATAACTTTTGATCACCTTTTTTGTCACCTTTGCTGCTGGTAGCAAACATGAAGGCTTCTGGGTATTTCATACACATTCTGTGGATGACGTCAATCTGCTCAAGAATTTGTCTGGCGGCATTTTTGTACTGAGTCTCACATGGTACATATGCTGCCCAGAACTGCAAGAGTACAATAAACATTTGATCAGTTTATTATTATGTTATCATGGAATACAGAGTTCCCCAACTGGCAGTTTTATTTGTCCACCCCAAGTTTTCTGAGAAATTTTTTTTTAAATTGTTGGACATAAAAAACTGTAAAAGTACCATGAAATCAGCTCCAAGTGATTTTAATCTGGGAAATCTGTTCCCAAGTATTCCCACGCATAATAGAGAGAGGCATGTGATCATATACAGATGTAAGCAAGGTTTGGAATGATTATGTTTTAGTCAAATATTGTGTATTATATCTGGGCTTCTTGCAGTCAATTTGCAGTCTACAAATGATTAGTAATCATGTTCCGGACCCGCAACCATCCGCTCAAGAAAAAAAATTGTCCCGTGGCTGAATCTAGTTGATGATCCCTGATGTAATACATGTACTATTATCAACCACCCTCACATACACCTTTTTGTGAGTCCTTGTCGGTTTGTGTGTGTGTGTGTGTGCGTTCGTGCGTGTGTGCGTGGGTGCATGCGTGTGTGTATCTGTGCTGCCAGTCGTCCCTCCCTGATCTTGGGGATATTGGTGTGTGTGTTGTTGAGGGTGTACAGATCCACTGTATTCAGCTGGTTGTTAAACTTCATCCTCATCTGCCAGGGCAGGTCATATTTGGTGTTCACTGTGTTCCCTTCCTCTGTCCCCAAAGTGTCTCTTTGTGGGTCAGGCTCAAATACAGAGAGAGTTTATTATGCCTCCTCAGTTCCTCTGTCATTATCACTTTGGTTGTAAAGTAAACACATGAAGTTAAGCATATTGGTTAATGTCTAACGTTCAGTACAACTCCCTCCAGTAATGATATAGATGTGGATTAACGTTGGACACTGCCCGATACCCAATGATGGCATGACTGGTGGAACCAGTCATGATTAAGCATCTTTAGTGTCAGCTATATAAAAACGCCTTGCGAGGGCATCTGGCTGGGTGAAGTTCAAATTATAATGTGGAATGTTTTGATAAAATGTTTGATAAATGAGGTAAACCGGTATGCACTGGGTTACTATTGTAAAGTGTTATTGTGAGTGTTTTGTTGGATTTTTTTGTGACCGTGTTACATAGTTAGATAGGAGACATGGGTACTCTGTAGGTAGTTTTGCACATTTGGATAGACGTAAGATAATCTATACCATAGTAATCGCAGTAGGCGATATCCCAGTGTGGATACAACACCCCGTTGTGGGACCACTAATTAGACAATATTTTGATAATGGTATGGTATTCCCTGTTCATATAGACAGGGTTTAAAATGTAAATAACAGCGCTGACCGATTTTTCCTCTTCCTCTAAACGGGAGTCACTACCTGGATTTGTCCAACAGGATGTGCTCATTTTAGTTTCTACAGATGGTGCTATGGGGATGGAAATGGTTATTTCTACCATGCCGACCATTTGGAGTAGTATTAACATGATGAGTTGTTTCATACTGATGAAAAATGTACTCTGATTTAGATTGCTGAGAATTTCTTAAAGATGTCTTTTTAAACCTTGGAATTTTTCTTTTAAATTGAGAGAAATCTCAAAATGGGAGAATGTGATAGAACAATTACATATTTACCTGATTTGTTTGATATTAATAGTTAATTTAATAGATGATATACTAATAGATGATATACTTAATTAACTAATAGTACAACATTTATGTTCTATTAAATGTCTGTGTGAACTGAGATGAACCTAAAAACCTACAGCTGGCATTCCATAGATAAGATGTGTTGGGTGTAACTGAGATAAAGAGAGCCTGGAGGAATAGAACAAACCCCTTATTGTGTCTAATCATTCTTGCATCTGAGAAACAACACCAGAGGCAGATTGCAACAGGATGAACCCAAAACTGCATTGTCTGTAAAGGTTAGGCTACTGGGCCCAAAGGTCCGTTGACTGTTGGGTTGACTAGTCTCATTATTGCAGTAATTAATCGATATTAAATAAAGATATTAAATAAAGATGATTGTTTGAAGAAATGACAAAGTCTTTCTCAGTATGAATTTCCACGACACAATGCAACAGGTACAGTAGCCTAGCGGTTAAGAGTGTTGGGCCAGTAACCGAAAGGTTGCTGGTTTGAATCCCTGAGCCAACTACGTGAAAATTCGGTCAATATGCACTTTAGCAAGGCACTTAACCCTAATTGGTCTAGATAAGGGCATCTGCTAAATTGCAAAATAAAATAAAAATAAACATAGGTAAAAATATAAATGTGATTGGCTCAGTGTTCTGTCACTCATGGGGACTCTATGTCACTGCCAAACCTAAGGGTAGAGCTCGAAAATTCAAGCCCCTTGGGTGCTGCCATAGAGTTACATTAGAAGTGCCCATCCAAGAAGGCTCAAGGTCATTGGCCACAGATAAAATTACGTCAAATCACGTTATATGTACAGTAGCTTTGATTGGACTGATTATGTCATCATCATACTTTCTAAATCTTAGCTAGCAGTCATCATGAATCAAGTCAACAATCTACTGGCAAATCCTTTTCAATCCTTGTCATTATGAAGAGAAATAATGTAGATAAATTATAGATTAAACATATCGGTGCTCATCGGCCATTGGACAAACATTACACAACAAGTTGGAAATCGCTAATTCAACAATGAGTGGTTTGGAAGGAATCAGTGACGAACTGCAAGCATTGCAAAGCAATCACTAGCCTGCTATTCAGTGGAATATGTGTGTGGTCCCAATTCTGGGTTTAAGGGCTTTTCCAAGCTTAAAATGATAAACATTCAGCATTGGCCATGCTGTCAATCCAGCATGATTTCTGCCGCACTCAAAACAAACTGTTAACTCAGAACTGGGAAATCTGACTTCAGTGAGTTCAAGACAACTGGGAAGTTGGTAAAAAACAAGCTCTGACTGGGAAAATACATTTTAACGGTCATCCAACTCGGAATTGTAAGTCGGGAACTCGGGCCTCTTTCTAGAGCTACGACCTGAAGATCACTGACGTAATCATGATTGGACCGTGTTTTTTCTCAGTTCCCATTTATCTTGAAAGCAGCATAAATCCAGAGAATGACAAATTTTGATGACAAAATTTGCCCACAAAGGACTGCCGCACCACCTTCCTGTTCAAGTGAGAACAGCACAACAAGAGTCCAAAAATGTCTTGTACGCTGCTGCATAAATGATGTAATATGCCAGGGAAGATATGTATACTGTAGCTAAGAAAGTAATACTAAGTATATGTTGTGCAGTAAGCTGTTAGTAGCCCATGTGACTCACCCTATGTAACGGCAGCCTTCCTCCTCTTCGTCTGAAGAGGAGGTGTAACAGGGATCGGACCAAGACGCAGCGTAGCTTGTGCTCAACATGTTTAATTACGAAAGAATAAACGTGAACACTTAACACAATACAAAATAACAAACGTGGCAAACCGATACAGCCCTATCTGGTGCAGAGAAAACACAGAGACAGGAAACAACCACCCACAAAATCCCAACACAAAACAAGCCACCTATATATGATTCCCAATCAGAGACAACACAACATCTGCCTCTGATTGAGAACCATATTAGGCCAAACATAGAAACAGACAAACTAGACACACAACATAGAATGCCCACCCAGCTCACGTCCTGACCAACACTAAAACAAGCAAAACACACAAGAACTATGGTCAGAACTTGACAGTACTCCCCTCCTGAGGTGCGGACTCCGAACGCACCCCCTAAAACTCAAGGGGAGGGTCTGGGTGGGCATCTGTCCGCGGTGGCGGCTCCGGCGCAGGACGAGGCCACCACTCCACCATTGTCTTTGTCCCCCTCCTTAGTGTCCTTTGAGTGGCGACCCTCGCCCCCGACCTTGGCCTAGGAACCTTCATAAAGGTCCCCCTAGATTGAGGAGACAGCTCAGGACAGAGAGGTAGCTCAGGACAGAGAGGTAGCTCAGGACAGAGAGGTAGCTCAGGACAGAGAGGTAGCTCAGGACAGAGAGGTAGCTCAGGACTGAAGGGCAGCTCAGGCTCGGGACAGACGGGCGGCTCTGACGGCGCTGGGCAGGCGGCGTTGGACAGACGGCCGACTCTGACCTGCTGAGGTGCACAGTAGGCCTGGTGCGTGGTGCCGGAACTGGTGGTACTGGACTGGAGACACGCACCTCAAGGCTAGTGCGGGGAGCAGGAACAGGGCACACTGGACTCTCGAGGCGCACTATAGGCCTGGTGCTTGGTACCGGCACTGGTGTTACCGGGCTGAGGGCACGCACCTCAGGGCGAGTGCGGGGAGAAGGAACAGTGCGTACAGGGCTCTGGAGACGCACAGGAGGCTTGGTGCGTGGTGCCGGAACTGGAGGTACTGGGCTGGAGACACGCACCACAGGGAGAGTGTGTGGAGGAGGAACAGGGCTCTGGAGACGCACTGGAAGCCTGGTGCGTGGTGTAGGCACTGGTGGTACTGGGCTGGGGCGGGGAGGTCGCGCCGGATAGACCGGACCGTGAAGGCGTACAGGAGCTCTTAAGCACCGAGCCTGCCCAACCTTACCTGCTTTAATGCTCCCCATAGCCCGACCAGTGCGGGGAGGTGGAATAACCCGCACTGGGCTGTGTTGGCTAACCGGGGACACCATGCGTAAGGCTGGTGCCATGTATGCCGGCCCGAGGAGACGCACTGGAGACCAGACGTGTTGAGCCGGCTTCATGGCACCTGGCTCAATGCTCAATCTAGCCCGGCCGATACGTGGAGCAGGAATGTACCGCACCGGGCTATGCACACGTACAGGAGACACCGTGCGCTTTTCCGCATAACACGGTGTCTGCCCGTACTCCCGCTCTCCACGGTAAGCACAGGAAGTGGGTGCAGGTTTCCTACCTGACTTCGCCACACTCCTCTTTAGCCCCCCCCCCCAAGAAATTTTTGGGGTTTCTTCTCGGGCTTCCAGCCACGCTTCCGTGCTGCCTCCTCATACCACCGCTCCTGGGCTTTAGCTGCCTCCATCGTTTCACGAGAGCGGCGATTTTCCCCAACCTTAGCCCAGGGTCCCTTACCCTCCAGAATTTCCTCCCATGTCCAGGAGTCCTGTGTAATGGGCCGCTGCTGCTGCTGCTGCTGCCCGTAGCCACGCTGCTTGGTCCGAGATTGGTGGGTGGTTCTGTAACAGCAGCCTTCCTCCTCTTCGTCTGAAGAGAAGGTGTAACAGGGATCGGACCAAGACGCAGCGTAGCTTGTGCTCAACATGTTTAATTACGAAAGAATAAACGTGAACACTTAACACAATACAAAATAACAAACGTGGCAAACCGATACAGCCCTATCTGGTGCAGAGAAAACACAGAGACAGGAAACAACCACCCACAAAATCCCAACACAAAACAAGCCACCTATATATGATTCCCAATCAGAGACAACACAACATCTGCCTCTGATTGAGAACCATATTAGGCCAAACATAGAAACAGACAAACTAGACACACAACATAGAATGCCCACCCAGCTCACGTCCTGACCAACACTAAAACAAGCAAAACACACAAGAACTATGGTCAGAACTTGACAGTACTCCCCTCCTGAGGTGCGGACTCCGAACGCACCCCCTAAAACTCAAGGGGAGGGTCTGGGTGGGCATCTGTCCGCGGTGGCGGCTCCGGCGCAGGACAAACTAGACACACAACATAGAATGCCCACCCAGCTCACGTCCTGACCAACACTAAAACAAGCAAAACACACAAGAACTATGGTCAGAACGTGACACCCTAATAATTTGGCCTTTTTTCCCCTCTTAATTTTGCCTAGTGTTCTGACTTGATGGTGCACATGTAGCCTATAACTTGTTTTAGAGAAATGTAGTCATTGAAATATTGTAAGAGCTTTCATTGTCTGTTTATATGCCCCCTTTATTTATCCTACGGTTCTGACTTGGTGTACAAGTCAGAACGGCCCATGTTCTGAATTCTGTTGCTGTACATTTTCAAAAGTGCTGAACAAATAGTTATATAGACTACGTCCGTCCTAGCTCACTCATTAATGTCTTAATCGAAATTACTGATGACCTCTTATACACTTGTCTTCCTCTTATGCCATAGTTTGTACATCTCAATTGTCAGTAGAAACCACATTTGTTTAAGCAAGTCAGCCATATCAGCTATGTTTTTTTTAAAGGCTGAATGAACTGTTTCGCTGCCAGACAACGCTCCGCTGATATCCAGGTGTAGCAGTGGTAATGTGTTGGGACTGCTGTTGGGACTCTGCTGTTGGGACAGCTTTATGTAGGCCCTAACAGTTTGTGGTCAAACTTTGTCACCGTTAAAGTGCAATTAATGTACTGTTTAGTGTTGTGTTGTGTAGTGGCTTTGCTGGCATGCATCCCCCAACATGTTTTTTTGTTTGCCTCACCAAGATTTACATAGACTATAGCTGTAGGATCTTAATTTAACCACCCTGTTGTTGCAGGAAATGCCCAGCACAGCAGGAAATTCAAACTTTATTCAAGGTTTAAAAAGGCTTATAAAGTTTTTAATTTCCACTTAAAAATGTCAGACTTGATTTGTCCTTACTAAAACTTTATCAACCCCTACAAAAATGTCCATAAATTATAGTCCAGACAATAATTCACATTTCCTGTTGCTGCAGGATTATTTTCCTACTGTGAGAAACTGGTCACATTAAGATCCTTTATCTGTACCTTATAGCAAGTCCCTTGTGGATCCTTGGCTGTATAAGTGCTCATCTAGACCACTCGTGTTCACAGATGATTGTGGCCCGTGTTGAGCAGAGTGGTCTGTGTACGTCCATGTTTCTGGAGCCCCACTCTGAATTAAGGCATAATGAACGGTTGACTCAGCTAATCCAGGCTTTTCCGTGGTATTTTCGAGACCTTTTCTCTCATCCTCTCACTGTTCTACATTGTTAGGCCTATATGGGATCTGGAAGATTGGGGGTTCAGGTCAGGAACATTCAGACATGTTGAGTTTACACCTGGAAACTTTTGCTGCTAAATAGCATATGATACATTACAGGTATTCCTAATAATCCTAAATGGTAAGCCTTAGACAAGTAAGCCTTATCCAAGCCAGAACGACACATAGGGGCAGGAGCAAGAACACCCCATGGACATGACACTAGTCGGTCGCAGGACCTCAACCCCAATCCATTTCCTTAATGCAGAGTGCCAAGCAGAGAGGCATGAGGTTCAATCCCTGGTATGACTCGACCAGAGATGGAACCCCCAATCTTCCAATCTCAGTGTAGACACTAAACACAAGGCCACGGTGTTGGTTTATTCATTTATGACTGAATTAATCGTTTTATGGGTACCATTAGCTTATCTTCCTGACTATTGTGAGGACCATCCCATAGCGTCAATGCCATACAACACTCATTTCCGTGGCCTCCAACTGCTATTAAATGTTAGTAAAATGCTAGTAAAACTAAGTGCATGCTCTTCAACCGATTGCTGCCCGCACCCTCCCGCCGGACTAGCATCACTACTCTGGACGGTTCTGACTTAGAGTATGTGGACAACTACAAATACCTAGGCGTCTGGTTAGACTGCAAACTCTCCTTCCAGACTCACATTAAGCATCTCCAATCCAAAATTAAATCTAGAGTCTGCTTCCTATTTCGCAACAAAGCCTCCTTCACTCATCCTGCCAAACATACCCTCGTAAAACTGACTATCCTACCGATCCTTGACTTCGGCAATGTCATTTACAAAATATCCCCCAACACTCTACTCAGCAAACTGGATGTAGTCTATCACAGTGCCATCCGTTTTGTCACCAAAGCCCCATATACTACCCACCACTGCGACCTGTATGCTCTCGTTGGCTGGCCCTCACTACATATTCGTCGCCAAACCCACTGGCTCCAGGTCATCTATAAGTCTTTGCTAGATAAAGCCCCGCCTTATCTCAGCTCACTGGTCACCATAGCAACACCCACCCGTAGTACGCACTCCAGCAGGTATATTTCACTGGTCATCCCCAAAGCCAACACTTCCTTTGGGCGCCTTTTCTTCCAGTTCTCTGCTGCCAATGACTGGAATGAATTGCAAAAATCACTGAAGCTGGAGTCTTATATCTCCCTCTCTAACTTTAAGCATCAGCTGTCTGAGCAGCTTACCGATCACTGTACCTGTACACAGCCAATCTGTAAATAGCACACCCAACTACCTCATTCCCATATTATTACTTACCCTCTTGCTCTTTTGCACCCCAGTATCTCCCAGTATCTCTCTATCTCTCCAGTGTTAATGCTAAATTGTAATTATTTCGCCTCTTGGGCCTATTTATTGCCTACCTCCCTACTCTTCTACATTTGCACACACTGTCCATAGATTTTTCTATTTTTCTATTCTTTTGTGTTATTGACTGTACGCTTGTTTATGTGTAACTCTGTGTTGTTGTTTTTGTCGCACTGCTTTGCTTTATCTTGGCCAGGTCGCAGTTGTAAATGAGAACTTGTTCTCAACTGACCTACCTGGTTAAATAAAGGTGAAATATAACAATAATAGCCTCTTATGAATGGTTACTTAGAAGTCTATTCTTAAAATAACAGTGTTTGGAGGTAAAATGTTAATTTGAATCAGATTACAGTCAGCTCTCTATCAGGAGCAGGAAAAAGTGCCTTGCGAAGGTCACGACTTGTTTGCATTATGATAATCAACTCTTTGATAAAACATCCTTAGAGCACCCTCAGGACTCTTCGCTCATCATCAACAACTCTCGTCCTTGAGTCAATTAAACAGTGGCAAAAATATAACTCAACACTGTAGGACTCCAGTCACCCTCGTCATGAATCAGGAAAATCCTTCAGTCTGGCAGAGAGTACTGTAGTATTAAAGCTAGAATCCTTACTTGAAACAATAACAAAGTGGCCACCCTGCCTGTGTTTTGGTAAAAAGCTGAGGGATGGGTTTGGAGAAATGTAACCACTCTCAAACTCATAGACAGAGCTATGGATGCAAGGACGGACCATCCATGATATCAAAATTATAGTTTTGGGCTCAATTCAATCTGTATCGCTAAAGCATTACAGAGTGCACAATATAAATGTAAAGGTAATTTCCGAGTGAGCCAACATACGCAGTGTTTACCGTGAATGCTGTCACCGCTAACGCAGTAACATCGCCTTTAAATTTCAATCATTCTGTAACCCTGAATTTCCAAAGAGGAGCCCTTAAAAACGTCTTAGGGCTGCAATCCCGGTAACGGGATCGATATGACAACAGCCAATGAAAGTGCAGGGCGCCAAATTCAAAAAACTGAAATCGCATAATTAAAATTCCTCAGACATACATGTGTCTTATACCAAGTTGTCTACGCTGACATTTCTGGGTATGTCTCGCATGTAACATAATAATACTAAAGATTCTAATCATTTTTATATTACTTTTTATAATAATACAAATCTGTCAACCAAATATATTTCTGAAAACCCCTTTTTGCATCTTCAATAGTTGTCACATTGTGTTTTACAGATACCCTGTCTATAAAATCTAAGACCTATCAACACTCAGGAGTCAATGTTCTATCTCTTGTCTTTTTCATAGCCTGAGAGAGAGAGAGAGAGAGAGAGAGAGAGAGAGTATATTACCTAAAGTTGTCGCAGCTGCACACTATGTAACACATTATATCGATAATTGCCTAAAATTGTATTTCATTGTCTTTCATAAATGTTGCATTACCTGATGTTGAAACGTTGTTAAATATTTGCTACTTTGGTATACATTGAGTGGAAGGGTATACTTTGAGAGAGAGAGAGAGAGAGAGAGAGAGAGAGAGAGAGAGAGAGAGAGAGAGAGAGAGAGAGAGAGAGAGAGAGAGAGAGAGAGAGAGAGAGAGAGAGAGAGAGAGAGAGAGAGAGTAATATTACACACTTAAATAATAGCTCATCATTCACACACATACAGCCCTGTCTTTATAGTTGTTCATAGTTTATTATCATAGTTTGATCATAGTTTTGTCATAGCTTCTAATTATCGTTTCTAATCACAGATTGAATATAGTTGGCCATGGTTTCTAATCATACTTTCTGGTCTGAGAGGTCTGATTTAATAAGCGGTTCAAGTGTAAGAAATGCTGTCTTCATTGACCTTAACACATAGCTATAATACTGTTATAATGCCTTCCTTATTAAAGCAGACTTTGTTGCAAATATCTTGCTACACCCCACATTTCAACACCATCTGCCCGTAACAGATACAAACCTCACTCCCCCACGCAGGGGAGGATGGCTGACTCAGACCTTTTATTACCACTGATAAGGGAGGCATGCCATTATACGAGCACGCACACGCACACGCACACGCACATGCACACACACACACACACACACCCTTGCTTTAGGCTGGGTTTCCAGGAACAAAGAACAGTGCCAGGAACCAATGAGGCATATATAAGAATATTTTACTAATCTTACCTAAGTCATTATTAAGAGTAGGTAAGGTTGATACCTGGCCAGAGCCAGGTATCAAACGGGAGAGGGGTACATTGTGGTCTAGGATAGGATGGGGCCTATTGGAGAATAAACTAATTTAAAATTTAAAATTACTAGCTAACAAATAGGCATAGAAGTTAAATATATAATCAGATAGAACAAATGAGAAACTGTTTGTTAGCCAAACCTGTATGTCCAGGATGTTATGCGTTACAGGTGAATTAAAGGAGAAGGTGTTTCACTCGACCTGGGGGCATATCGCACTTGGAGGGTGAGACACACTGACACTGCCGAATGATCACAGAGTTAAGGAGAAGAACCGTTGCTAATAGAGCTCGGGGATCAACTCCTTAATGAAGAATCCCTGACCCCGACCTCTCAACACTGTGTACGTTCATAGAAGTGAAAGTGTTGCTTGATCTCTGGCTGATGATGTGTTCTCTGGGAGAGGGTGGGGTTTTTACAGGACTGCTTGTAGTCCTGAGCTGTCTGATTAGGATACGATGGGGATGTTACCATCACAGTGCTGCCAGAACCACCACCAGTTCCAACGGACCAGGGTTCAGCCGGCCTCCTCCACCACTTCAAGACCAAGTCCCACGCCATCACCTAAGCTCTCCAATCTGGTACAGGTAATAAATGTAAAAGACATCTCAGATAGTGAACAATTGGGGACTGAAACTGGTTATGAGGAAAGGGAGAATATGTGGTTGGCCTATATGAGATACACAGCCAAAACACTTAATAGAAAGGACTGTGTCGTATGTGGACATGCCAGACCTATTCTGGCTGCTCACCCATTTGCCCTAAGCAATGGGAAAGGTTGGATGTGCATATTGGAAAGTTTCTATTATAATAAGCCAAATTCAACCCTGTGTAAAACTCTGAGTCTTGTGTTCCCAGAAGTCCCTCCCACAAGACACCATGGGGGGTTAAGGCATATGGGGGATATTACAGCTGTATCACTGGTACAGGTAGAGGTATAGACTATGGGAGGCTCCCTACTACTGCCTGCATCACTAATGTCACTATTAACTAGAGGTGTTGCTGATGTATGGTGGATGTGTGGACCTGCCAGGCGGTTGACCCCACATTTTGAAAGGAGATTGTCAGGGCACATGTGCTTTGGCCAGTCTGATAACACCATTGACTATTATTGAGGTTGCAGCTAACCACCTCCTGGGATCTGCACATGACACAAAGGCTCGGGGCCAACCCAGGAGACGCCAGAAACGTGACGCTCCTTGGTCCGAGAGTACAGATAACATCCACACCAACCTGTTGGGGTCCCAATAGGGGTCCCCCACGAATTCCAGACATTAAACAGGAATGATGGCCTGTGGCATTTATTGCCCATTATTGGCCCAGCTATTGTTGATGCTAAGCAGAATGCCTGAATCAATTATATCTACTATAATCAACAATGATTTGTTAACTACACCCACACAGCACTTACGGGGATGGCTGAACAATTGGATGCTACCTCTCAAACCAGTAGCAGTGCTAGTCTACATGTCCAGTGCTAGTCTATTTTGACTAGCACTGGACATGATTCTGGCCAACCAGGGAGGTGTATGTAAAATGATTGTAGAACAGTGTTGCACGTTTGTCCCTAACAATACTAGTCCGGATGGGAGCATTTCAAAAGCTCTGAGTGGGTTGGCAAGGTTATCAGTGGAGATGAAGGGTCTTGCAGGTGTGGAGGAGAGTGGACTGTTCCCCTGGCTGGGTGGTTGGTTTGGTAAGTACACTACAATGATGGTTACTGGATTTCTGACTCTAGTTGTTGTTTTTCTTATGCTCATGTGCTGTGCTGCCTGTATCATACCTTGTTTGAAGAAGTCTGTTACAGATGTGGCAAGGAGGCTGATACGGAATCAAGCTTTCGCAGGAGAGTGGGCCTGACAGAGGAGGACCCTTGGTTTGCTGTAGTAGAGGTTGTCGAATGAATAAAAAGTGATGTTTGTCCTCCCTGTTGTGAAGGTTTGATGTTCCCGGGTGGCGACGAGCCCACCTGGTACAGGTTGTATAGAGGGATGGACCTGAGGGTTTAACATTTTCTCGTTTTTTGGTTAATAATGTGTGATTTTGGACTCAACAAGGCTTCGAGGCGGTCCATGGCCAATTGGCAGCTACATCCCTGATGGCATTTCAGAATAGAATCGCGGTAGATATGTTGTTGGCTGAACGCGGAGGTGTTTGTGCCATGTTTGGGGAGCAATGTTGTACTTTCATTCCCAATAATACAGCGAATGATGGTAGTCTTACCGTCGCCCTAGAGGGTCTTCGCACGCTTAATGAGAAGATGAAACAACACTCCGGAGTTGACACTACTATGTGAGACTCCTGGATGGATGCGTTTGGTAACTACAAGACCCTGATCTCCTCTGTCCTAGTGTCCGTTGCTGTTTTTGTGGCTATCCTAACCCTTTGTGGTTGCTGTTGCATTCCATGCGCTCGCACTCTGATTACTGGAGTCATTACCTCTGCTATTGACCCAAAGCAGGTCGATAGGGGTCAGATGTACCCACTCCTTGCTATTGAGGAAGCTGAGCCTGAGTATCAATTTGATGACTAGTGATGGCTAGATGGTTTACTATTGTCACGTCTCTGGTGAGACGTGAAGAGGGGGAATAAAAAATTTGTCTACTGACAAATTTTCCCCGGTTTGTATTACTATGTTTTACTATTGTCACGTCTCTGGTGAGACGTGAAGAGGGGGAATCAAAAATTTGTCTACTGACAAATTTTACTGCTACACCCCACATTTAAACACCATCTGCCCGTAACAGATACAAACCTCACTCCCCCACGCAGGGGAGGATGGCTGACTCAGACCTTTTATTACCACTGATAAGGGAGGCATGCCATTATACGAGCACGCACACGCACACGCACATGCACACACACACACACACCCTTGCTTTAGGCTGGGTTTCCAGGAACAAAGAACAGTGCCAGGAACCAATGAGGCATGGACACCAGCGTGGAGGGAACGGGCCTCCACTTACAGCGACCAGTCAGGAGCACGAACTACAAGAATCTACCTACGTCATTTACTGTATAACTTGAACTGCACAATATGTTTCGGGTCTCTTCTTCCGATAGTTCCCTAAGAACTAGACGAACGGGGCCGTGCAGCACGCTTTGCCAGATATTTTTACCTCTGAATAAACTGTCTTTATAATACCTTATCCACCTCGTCCAGCGTCTCAACTTGGTCTCATTTCTCAAGTAACGAATCATCAACACAAGTAGACCCTAAGGGGGCAGAAGCTATTGTTTACATACAGTATGAATAAAAACAATGTTTCATTGTATAAATAGCCTTCATTTTTAAAAACATACATGTAAATGCCTAGAATTAATGCCTATCATTCTTAGATAATATATATACAAACATCACCTCTAATATTCAACTCCCCTTCAAAAAAGTTCCATGAGGAAGGAAAGATTCACCGATTATTGTTTTATCTGTCCTGGGCTGCTGGCTTGTGTTTGGAGTTAGGTTAAGGCCTTCAGTACAAGCCCGCAGATTTGTCTCTGTTTCATCTGCTCTTCCGTAGTCGGGAGGGGGGGGGGGGGGGATTTACGCCGAAAATAGTGTATTAGTGAATGGGCTACGTAAAGGACCGGGCGCAGTTTGCTTCTGAGAATCCCCGTCTAACTCTGTCGGTTCCCAATCCATTATGCCCTGTAGCCTCTGGGTATCATACAGACGTTCGATAATGTTAACCTGTATTTATACGAAATAGATACATTTTAACTTATAAGAATACGTCCATTTAACATATTGCCTAAAAAATATATTTAAAAAACAAATTATCTCGTAAAATTCTGTGTCCATCCGTTGCTCTTCGGAATTCCATTCTAATGAAGGCGGTTCCATATCATTTATCCCCGGGATGCAGTTGGCTTAATGTTGCATATCCTGCGAACGTTAGATAATATTAACATGTTATATACATTTTTAAATTACATGAATATGTGCATTTGACTTAAATAAAATAATAATTGTTGTCATCGGTTTAAAACACATATAACTCCTGTTTAATATTACTATAACATCCACAATGTTCAAGGGGGCTAGCACCTCGATGCTGGGGGGGTCGGTCTAGACATAGCTATTATTTCTGGGCTGTTTGACTTTTTAGCCCCCACATCCTCTGGGGGGTGGGCTAAATTAGGTTTTGAAAGGCTGTTAATGAAGCGTAAGTGTCCATAAGACACAGACACACTTTTTTTTGTTTTGGGGGGTAGGCCTCTGTTTTGCAGGATATTGTAAAGAGAGAGAGAGCCTTGAGCGCAGCCGCATAGCCATTTATGAACACACACCCCGCCCCTTTTTCTTTGTTTTGAAACACACACACATCCACTACCGCACACGCGCGCACATGGCTTTTTCCGCAAGTTTTTTTCTCCGGGGGCATGCTTGGTGATAGATGGAAAGGACATATTCCTATCGTTAAAAGGTGAGATACAATTTTAAAACCATTTATTTAATTCAAAATATTTAGTACATACAGTTTATAGCCGTTCATAATTAATGTATTTTACTATGCCTTTCTTACAGATATAAGTCCTGGTTAGCCCTGACCATTATTCGTTTCCAATTCACGATCGCTAAGACGCTTGCACACTCCATCAAAGCTCCGTAAATTTTCCCTCCATGGCTAGATAATCCGTCCGGCATGTAAATCCTGGGGTATGCCCACAGCATTAATGAATAAGATGGGTAGAAAATGAATCTGTTTAAGTCATAAGTAAAGGCCTTTCATAAAGAGGCTGTCATGATTGACTGTGGCCCATATTTAACACGTATTGCTTGTTACCTAAGTCGATTGTTGTACATTGATTATCCACTAGCAGATTTGTGTAGCATGCATCTCCACTATATCTGTCATGTTACTGTGGTCTTTTTAAAAGTCAATAAACATGTGTGTAAAATGTACACTTTTGTTTCACTGTAGATTTGTTTAAGCCCACCTAGAAACACCTGATTTATCCCACAGCATTAATAAATAAGCTGGGTATAAAATTATTCTGTTTAAGTCATAAGTAAAGGCCTTTTGAAAAAAGGGGCTGTCATGATTGACTGTGGCCCATATTTAACACGTATTGCTTGTTACAGAAGACCACTGTTGTACATTGAATATCCATTCATCCCTGTTACACCTTTATGTGTTGGCTCTCTATATCTGTACA
The DNA here is from genome assembly GCF_045679555.1 of Salvelinus alpinus. Classification (NCBI taxonomy): domain Eukaryota; kingdom Metazoa; phylum Chordata; class Actinopteri; order Salmoniformes; family Salmonidae; genus Salvelinus; species Salvelinus alpinus. The sequence goes on from NC_092118.1 coordinate 14,620,223, forward strand.
TAGTGTGAAATGCGGTTTCACTAAAGTTATTATACCCTAAACCTAAACCTGAAATTACCTTTAGGATCTTTCTTTGGGGTTCTAATCTCCCCGGTGTACATGCACCGAACAACCATAGGCTGGAGCCACCTGGAAGCTCGGTGCATGTACATATAAAGACAACTAAATAGGAAACTCAACAGTGTGTTAGGCCTAGAAACATTATTTAGATGGCTGTTTTATTGTTGTTGAAAGCTTGAAATGTACACAATACGAAGGGACCTTGTTTCTAACACACACACACACCCACGCGCGCACATGGCTTTTTCTCAGGGACAGACTGTGGTAAGAGTGAAAAACGAGAGAGTACAGGACGTGGTGAGATACTGCTTTTAAAAACATCTTTATTTCATTCAAAAAATCATGTACATACAATTTATAGCCGTTCATAATTAAGGTCTTTTACTATGCCTTTCTTACAGATACAGGGGCCTGTAATAGCCACCCCCCATTATCTGTGTCCAATTCCCCATCAAACTGCCTGGCTCTCTTGCACGGTCCATCAAAACTCCGTAAGTTTTCACTCCAGGGGTATATAATCCGTCGGGCCTTTAGGTCCTGGCTCTGTCTCAAGGATAGCCGCGGCCAGCGCTGTAATTGTTCACGATTTTGGAAAAGACTGTCCAGCTTACTCATAAGTGTTATGAAAATTGGATAATCCACCCATTTAAAACTAAACACAGGAATAAAAAAGTTTACATCTTTGCATGCTGTGGAAGATACAGGAGAATTGACAGACTTTGTCGCATTAGCACCATCATAAAGTTCACAGGCTAAAATTGTCACTTTGGCGTCAGGGCTATAGGCCATTGAAGCGATTCTTAGGGCCTTCAGATCACTGCGGTCGCAGACCTGTTCTTCCAACGCATATCCGGGCACATTTGTACCACTCAGGGCCTGTTCAATTTTACAGAGCGCCAGCCTAATCTTTAGCCATTCTCTCATCTGCAGAGCAGGAGAAAAACTCCCAGGTTTTGCCTGATAAAGGGGTTTGGGGCCACTGTCTGTTAATATCTTTACCGTAGAATCTTCCGGCTGGAATATGTACGACATATGTCCCTCACTCGTACCCCAAAATCCTTTAAAACATTCTGGAGCTTCACACAGAACTTCCTCAATGCTTTGGTCACTGGGTTCATGACAAGACGCGCATAACATACCGAAAATTGGCATAGGTGTCATTTTTGTTTAATATTCCGGGGGTTATCATGTACAGTCTTACGCATGTATTGTTCTGGGGCTTTATAAGGCGTCTGCAAAGCCCAATACCCCAGGACATTCGTGTTTCATAGACAACAACCCGGAGGGCAATAAAATAGGCCTTACTCTTTGAAATGTCCCCCCACCTCGTTCAACCTGGACACTAGACATCAAACATCATGACAACTTCAAAAACATCATAAAACTCTTTTCGCACTCTAAGCCGTGAGAACCAGGAACAGGATGCCCAAACACATGGTCACTTCCTCCCCCCCGCCCCACCAGGATGTCCTGACCGGAAGCCCAAATATGGGCATGCACACGTCAGCAGGACATAGGGTCATAAATCAACATTTTGACATGTGACATCTACTTTATTCTCTCTGGCCTTTAACCATGTTTTGAGGCTATACAGTGTCTGTTTACAATTACATTGTTCACAATCATTGGAGTAAATCAAGCTTGTATTTTGGGTTCTGATGGAGTAGGACAGTTGAACTAAGCTCATGAGACATTTATAAAGTTATATTCCTTAAGCATCAATGAGTATATATCATTAATTTATAAGTCCAAAAATGGATGTATCAACTAAGGATTCCAGCTTTTTTACGACCCAGACCAACAGGCTCAGAGACAGTTTTTATGTACAGGCAGTGCGGATAATTTTACTCAGCCCCAACCTCATCTGTACAAAAGAAAATGATCTCTATACAAATGGTAATTCCCATAGCTACAGTACCTACCATTCATTTCCTCCTGGGAAATCCCCCTCCATCCAGACAACGTTAAACGGTTTCTACAGCTACAGCTACACCCACTCAGCTTTCCTCCAATGAGTTCCTCTTACAGTTCCTGTTGTATCTTACTGCTTCGCTATTTAAGGTCTGTAGCAAGCCAGATCATCTCATACTTCCTCACAGATAGTCAGTCAGACAGAGAGACAGGCACAGGCAGACCAAAAGGTAGACCGTCAGTTAAGTAGACAAGCAGTCAGACAGGCAGGCAGACAGACAGACATGGCCAGGCTGGACGTGACAGAGACCTTCCATCACATCTCATTCCCTGGGCACATTCACACCCAGGACTCCCTGAACTATGCCCGCCACTTCAAGTTCCAGGACAGGGACACCGTCATCGCCACCTACCCCAAATCAGGTAAGGACGGGACAGCTCTGTCACACCTCTGCTCTGTGTCACAACACATTAGACATGCTGCAACACTAGCCAACTATAGTACTTCTCCCTCTTTCACACACTTTGCAGTTGAAGAAAACGGTCAGGGCTTTAATAACTGTATATGTACAGACTACAGTAGGTTATTGTATTGTCACGGTTGGTTTTACTTGTCATTAATGAATTGTTTTCAACATCCACTTCTCTCAGACCACCTGTCTTTATGGAAGTAGTGGTTTAGGGAGGGATTCAATGAAGACAGAGTTATTAGATGTACAGTTCTCTCTTATCTCTCTCTCTCTTTAACTCTCTTCTTTCTTTCCCTCTGTGATCTCTGGTTAAAGGGACTACCTGGATGCAGGAGATTGTCACTCTTGTGAAAAACAGTGGGGACCCACAACTCTCCAAAACTGTTCCCAACTGGGCCCGAGCCCCCTGGCTGGAACAGTATTACAGTGCAAAGGTGCTGGGGGCCACCCAAGGGCCCCGAATCATCACCACTCACCTGCCCTACAACCTGCTGGCTTCTGCACTCCAGGGCTCCAAAGCTAAGGTAGGATGTGGTTATGTTGAAGAAACTATTCTCAATGCTGTGAGACATTTCCTTTTTTTCTAAATCAACTCTATGGAAATAATATATTGATAGCAAGTGACACTATCTCTACCCTGTCTCTTAGGTCATCTATGTAACCAGAAACCCCAAAGATGTTGTTGTGTCATATTACCACTTCCATAAAATGGCCAAATTCCTCCCAGAACCCAACTCATTTGATGAGTTTCTGGATAGTTTTCTGGAGGGATCAGGTGAGTTGACACTAATGATTTGTACCTCAAGCAATTCTGGGATGTAATCCTTCTGTTAACAGTCAGATCTAATCCAACGTTTACCCTTTTTACAGTGAGTTATGGGTCGTGGTTCGATCATTTGAAAGGATGGACGAGACAAGCAGAAGTCTTGGCAAATGTTCTTTATATCTCTTATGAGGAGATGTGGCTGGTAGGAGAAGTCTTGTCTATTACTGTCTGCTATTTATTGTGGTTGTCATAAATTGCAAACACCCCATTACATTCTCTCTTCCTCATGGCAGTTGTGTCACCCCTAACCATATTGTAGACATGTCCATTTATGGGCATCAAAACACAACACTTGTATCACAGCAGTTGTATTACAGTCTCATGAGTCTCTGAGGTTGTGTCAACTACAGAAATAGGCTATCCTTCAGACATGAAAATATTAGTCATAGATTATAAATAGACCTTTGTGAGATGCTATTTTAAGTGACATTATGATTTATTCTTGGCGAACAGGTGCACATAAAATACCACATGAACATTGTTTTAGGAAAAATAATTGCTTGCATTACAGATATTCACTGTATCTGACCTAATGAGCGTTTGATCTCTTAGTATGCCACAAATGTTGTTGATAGACTAGACATAGAAGATCAATTCAGCCTCTTGTGAAAACAACCCTCTTTGTCCGTATCTAAAGTAAGAGCATTGACTTTTCTCAGGACCTGCGAGGCTCGATGGAGAAGATCAGCACTTTCCTGCAGTGCCCCCTAGTGGGCGAGGAGTTAACCAGCTCCATGAGACACTGCAGCTTTAGCAGCATGAGAGACAACACCATGGTGAACTACACCCTAGTCCCACAGGAGATCATGGACCACAGCAAAGGCAAATTCATGCGGAAAGGTGAGGCTCCATTGCTCAACAGGAGTACAATCCTGACTAGAGATATGTGTCAGTCAGTGCCAGAAGGATAGAACAGTACCGTAGGCCTCCCCTGCACTCACAGTGCTGTGGAGAGAGATGGGCCATAATAATGAAGACCTTGTTCTGTTTGCAGGTAAAATTGGTGACTGGAGAAACACTTTCACAGAGGACCAGATTTGTCTTTTCGACACCGTCTACAGCTACCAGATGCAAGACTGTCCTCAGACCTTTCTGTGGGAGTGTCCTGAGGGGGAGGAGGAGTAGGAGGAGTAGGAGGAGTAGGAGGAGTAGGAGGACAGGCCTCTGGGGATCAGGGGAGGGCCCTTATCCTCCATGCCGCCGGAGATTGATGGATACGGTTCATACAAGTCCTGGGATTCTCCCACGGATGTTCTCCGTGTTTTTGTGAATGTAAATGTAATGTACATAAGCTAATATAGTAAAATAATATAATAAAACTGATACGCTAATATAAACAAATATTGTGTGTGACCTATTTGTTGTTGTAGTTAGGTTTTTCCACCTCTAAAGAAATCTAAATGTTACAGTTAACTGAATGAGAGTGAAGTTTCTCCTGCATCTTGGCTTGTGCTGCAATAGCTAGATGAATAAACCATGTCTCCTCCCTAGCTAACGCTGTCAGCCGGTCCCTCTCATTAGCCTGCTGATGGGATCCGAGAGGGACACATTTAACTCCCTGACATTGACACTTTGGAAATCCTCCCAGTGTGTGGCAGTGCATCAAGCAGAAGGGCTCATATATTAACTCCAGAAAGGCTGACGTGTACATAAAAAGCTGTTGTTACGTCAGTCACATAGCTTGACTCCGAACAACCTGGATTTCCCATATATTTCCCATATACGTCTTGTACTTCCATCAGTACGGTTGTTGGAAAACGATGTGACAGATGTTAACAAATAGGCGGATATCATCGTTAGGCCTACCTAATCCCAGATTCTATGGGCTGCTCATCTAAAATAATGTGAAGGATGGTGAGTTGTGTATTGAAAGCATTTGTGACAGTAAGGATACTGTCTCATCCACCAGAGACTGTGGTCATGTGTCTTTATCATAGTGCTCCGGTTGTCTCATTGATGCTGCTAAAATATACAACCACATACAGTATGTCCACCTAATGCGTGTCATGTTATTCAGTCTGGGTTGGTTGTTGAAGTTGTCTTTGCGGGGCTTGTGTGTCATGGGTCTTGTGTTCAGCTGTCAGTGACGTCAGGGTTCACCACTGGATTCCATTACAAAGTGGTGTGCCAGAGCTATTTCTGGGTGTCAGCATGAACTCTGTCCCTGTGTGACATATATTCAACCTCTCTTTCGTATCGTCTGAGATCCCCAAAGATTGGAAAGCTGCCGCGGTCATCCCCCTCTTCAAAGGGGGAGACACTCTAGACCCAAACTGTTATAGACCTATATCCATCCTACCCTGCCTTTCTAAAATCTTCTAAGGCCAAGTTAATAAACAGATCACTGACCATTTCAAATCCCACCGTACGTTCTCCACTATGCAATCTGGTTTCCGAGCTGGTCATGGGAGCACCTCAGCCACGCTCAAGGTCCTAAACAATATCATAACCGCCATCGATAAAAGACAGTACTGTGCAGCTGTCTTCATCGACCTGGCTAAGGCTTTCGACTCTGTCAATCACTGTATTCTAATCGACAGACTCAATAGCCTTTGCTTCTCAAATGACTGCCTCGCCTGGTTCACCAACTACTTCTCAGACAGAGTTCAGTGTGTCAAATCGGAGGGCCTGTTGTCCGGACCTCTGGCAGTCTTTATGGGGGTGCCACAGGGTTCAATTCTCGGGCCGACTCTTTTCTCTGTATACATCAAGGATGTCGCTCTTGCTGCTGGTGATTCTCTGATCCACCTCTACGCAGACGACACCATTCTGTATACATCTGGCCCTTCTTTGGACACTGTGCTAACAAACCTCCAATCGAGCTTCAAAGCCATACAGCACTCCTTCCGTGGCCTCCAACTGCTTTTAAATGCTAGTAAAACTAAGTGCATGCTCTTCAACTGATTGTGGCCACACCCTCCCGTCCAACTAGCATCACTACTCTGGACGGTTCTGATTTATAATATGTGGACAACTACAAATACCTAGGTGTCTGGTTAGACTGTAAACTCTCCTTCCAGACTCACATTAAGCATCTCGAATCCAAAATGAAATCTAGATTCGGCTTCCTATTTCGCAACAAAGCCTCCTTCACTCATGCTGCCAAACATACCCTCGTAAAACTGACTATCCTACCGATCCTTGACTTCGGCAATGTCATTTACAAAATATCCCCCAACACTCTACTCAGCAAACTGGATGTAGTCTATCACAGTGCCATCCATTTTGTCGCACTGCTTTGCTTTATCTTGGCCAGGTCACAGTTGTAAATGAGAACTTGTTCTCAACTGACCTACCTGGTTAAATAAAATAAAGGTGAAATAAAAAAATAAAAAAAATAAAAATGTATCAGCAACACAAGTACAGGAAGTGGTTTACTCAAAGAGGAAGTGGTCTATTCTTTCACTGGTGGTAAGTTCCAAGTCACATGTGTCCCCATACCCCTTGGGCCTGTCAACCTGTCAGCTCTAGTGGGAACATTATGGTGAAGTTATGCGAACACTAACAAAGGTCATAATCCTCCCGATAACAGTTTATATCAATGAGAGGCAGTGTGTCAAGCTGATTCAACGAGTGTCCCCTCAGCAACTAATGACATCGATCTTCATCTGCTGCTCTCAGACTCCGGCTGCTTGATTAGTACTTACACGGCAAGACAAGTGGTAGTTCAGAGAGCGCATATCTGACAGGAATGTTTCTTTGATGAGAAGTGTTGTTTATCAGGGGAAGTGCTGTTTATTAGGGGAAGGGGCCAGAGCTAGAGTACTGCACCTGGCCACCAGGAGGGTGGCATGTGGTTGTGTTGCCAGACAGACTCCACTGTGGAGACCTGCTGCCGACCTCATACACCACCCAAATATAACTCTATGATTCCATATTTCAGAATAGGGCATGGTGATGGGTCTTTGGAAGAGTATACACTACATTTTTATGCGCTACGCGATTCAGCCCTCGATGGTCCTGTTCTGTGAGCTTGTGTGTTCTACCACTTCGCAGCTGAGCCGTTTTTGCTCCTGGACATTTCCACTTCACAATAACAGAACTTGACCGTGGCAGGTCTAGTAGGGCAGAAATGTTTACTAACTGACTTATTGGAAAGGTGGCATCCTATGCCGGTGCCACAATGAAAGTCACTGAGCTCTTCAGTAAGGCCATTCTACTGCCAGTGTTTGTCTGTGGAGATTGCATGGCTGTGTGCTTGATTTTATACACCTGTCAGCAAAGGGTGTGGCTGAAATTAGCCGAATCCACTCATTTGAATGGGTGTCCAAATACTTATGTCTATAGTGTATGTTGAATTTGCATTTCTACACCAGAGATAATTATGATGTTTTGGATGAAAGAATGTGAAGACATTTAGCTATTCTTAATCTAAACATTACTCATATTTTAAATGACACCAAGACTGACTTTGTAGCATCTACAGACTCATCGTTGTAGTGTCACAAATTTCAAAATTTTAAGCAATTATTTCTCAATAGGTATTCGAAACATCCTTCCCCCAAAGGGCCTTTATATGGTTGTACTACAGAAAAATCCAAAACATCATAAATATCTTTGGGCCAACCTGTCGTGGAATTGCACCTAGCAAACAGGTAGAACTGAGTGAGGAGTAGGGCAGCAAAGGGCTAAAATCATCACAATAGCTGTCCTCACATTCACTTCATAGAATTATCATAGCTATGCTAATGCACACTGTGCAGTGCATGTGTTATTGTAACAACTGCTAATTAAGTTATGCAGAGTGAAACAATGAATGGAAACACAGGCTAAGAGGAGAAAACACAGTCTGTTGTGATAAGGTACTCTGGAGTCCTGTTGTCCAGAGACCACCTCGGTTTTACTAGGCTCTGACTGAGACACCCACAGCGCTCGTGGGGATCCTCTTCATACCACTCCGCCTGTACACTGGGCTAAGAGGAGAAATAATTGTCACTGTGAATATCTGTCGCAACATTTGGTGAATATAGGTACTGGTCTGCTCTGAAGTTTTACAGCTTTCGCTGTATGAGAGTCCACGAGTCACTTTCTTCTTTGATTAAGTAACAGAGTGAAGTCAGACAACTCTCAGCAGACCTTTAGATGAGAAAACATTTGAATGTGTAGCATGACAATAGTCTCTCTAGACAGACGGGTTGCCTCTCACAATGTACCAACTTTCCTGAATACGCGTCTGTAGAAGTAGAATCTCGTGATTTGTGTGAAACCTCCTCGGTTTCAGAGACTAGCATGACACTGATTGTTGTGTGACCAAGGTGTTTAGTCACGGTGCACTATACTGTATATGCAGTCCATTATAATTATTCATCATGGTTGAATCAAGAGCTTATTTCTCACATCCAAGAGCCCTATATGCCCTACTGAGGTCCACATGTCACCCATGCCATTATATACCAGACCTGGCTCCACCCATCTTAATATCATCATTTCACATGGATTTTGAGCAATTATATGTGCTAAATGACTACAGCTGTGGGAGTCACATAATCATTCCTCCTTCAAATCCAGCAGCAACACATGGCTGTGGCTCAAGCCAGACTGTGGTATCAGAGACACGGTGACATAAGGACACAGAGCTGCACCCCTCTGGGGACATGGGGGAGGGGATGGACAGACAGACAGACAGACAGACAGACAGACAGACAGACAGACAGACAGACAGACAGACAGACAGACAGACAGACAGACAGACAGACAGACAGACAGACAGACAGACAGACAGACAGACAGACAGACAGACAGACAGACAGACAGACAGACAGACAGATAGACAGACAGACAGACAGACAGACAGACAGACAGACAGACAGACAGACAGACAGACAGAGAGCCAGAGAGCCAGAGAGCCAGAGAGCCAGAGAGCCAGAGAGCCAGAACGTTTCTCAGTGTAGTCTCATACAGTGAAGCTGTAAAACTTCAGAGCAGACCATTACCTATAGTGACTGCCATCAAAAGGAACATAAAATTTGACTAAAAGTACTTGAATCAGTTATAGAACTCAGTGCCCTTTATGGTTGTGAGGTCTGGGGTCCGCTCACCAACCAAGAATTCACAAAATGGTACAAACACCAAATTGAGACTCTGCATGCAGAATTCAGCAAAAATATTCTCGGTGTACAACGTAAAACACCAAATAATGCATACAGAGCAGAATTAGGCCGATACCCGCTAATTATCAAAATCCTGAAAAGAGCTATTCAATTCTACAACCACCTAAAAGGAAGCGATTCCCAAACCTTCCATAACAAAGCCATCACCTATAGAGAAATGAACCTGGAGAAGAGTCCCCTAAGCAAGCTGGTCCTGGGCCTCTGTTCACAAACACAAACAGACCCCACAGAGCCCCAAGACAGCAACACAATTAGACCCAACCAAATCATGAGAACACAAAAAGATAATTACTTGACACATTGGAAAGAATTAACAAAAAAACTGAGCAAACTAGAATGCTATTTGGCCCTATACAGAGAGTACACAGTGGCAGAATACCTGACCACTTTGACTGACCCAAACTTAAGGAAAGCTTTGACTATGTACAGACTCAGTGAGCATAGCCTTGCTATTGAGAAAGGCTGCCATAGGCAGACATGGCACTCAAGAGTAGACAGGCTATGTCACGTTCTGACCTTTATTTCCTTTGTTTTGTCTTTTTTTAGTATGGTCAGGGCGTGAGTTGGGTTGGGCTGTCTATGTGAGTTTTTCTATGTTGGGGTTTTGTGTTCGGCCTGGTATGATTCTCAATCAGAGGCAGCTGTCAATCGTTGTCCCTGATTGAGAATCATAGTTAGGCAGCCTGGGTTTCACTTTTGGTTTGTGGGTGTTTGTTGCCGTGTCAGTGTTTGTTCGCCACACGGTACTGTTTCATTCGTTTGTTCTCTTCGTTTGTTGTTTTGTATTTTGTTAGTGTTCTGTTTTGTTGAATTAGCATTAAAATTCATCATCATGAACATTTACCACGCTGCGCCTTGGTCCTCCTCTCTTCCACCTAACGACGAGCGTTACAGGCTATGTGCACACTGCCCACAAAAGGAGGTGGAAATTGAGCTGCACTTCCTAACCTCCTGCAAAATGTATGACCATATTAGAGACACATATTTCCCTCAGATTACCAGATCTACAAAGAATTTGAAAGCAAACCTGATTTTGATAAACTCCCCTATCTACTGGGTGAAATACCACAGTGTGCCATCACAGCAGCAAGATGTGTGACCTGTTGCCACAAGAAAAGGGCAACCAGTAAAGAACAAACACCATTGTAAATACAACCCATATTTATGTTTATTTATTTTCCCTTTTGTACTTTAACCGTTTGCACATCGTTACAACACTGTATATATACATAATATGACATTTGTAATGTCTTTATTATTTTGGAACTTCTGTTAGTGTAATGTTTACTGTTCATTTTTATTGTTTATTTCACTTTTGTATATTATCTACTTCACTTGCTTTGGCAATATTAACATATGTTTCCCATGCCAAAAAAGCCCCTTTAATTGAATTGAAGAGATGATTGTGGCCACCTGAGCACTCCCTCTACCCATGGTACAACTGCCTCTCCTGTAAGTAAGTCTGTGTGAGTACAAGGGTGAGGACAAGAGCGAGAACTTACAGTATATTTACAACATACAAGACAAATGCATGCACACATGCATGTGTACATGCATATTATATGCATGCGCTAACACGCACACACAGTGTTGAGTGTCTCTGGAATACTGAATAGAACATAGTGTTAGAATTAGCTGCTGGTTCATGTCGTTCAGTCACAGAGACAGAGGCCATGCAACAGAATGAGTTTCCTCTGCAATGGAGTGTGAGTGACGGTGTTGGGTACCGCGTGTGTCACAGCAGCTCCTTACTCCATAGTCCTGTCTCAATGCTGATGACCAGGAGAAATACACACACACACACACACACACACAGTGTCTCGGACCGGCACACCCTGGTTGTGATGGGCCAGCTGTTTAGAGCCTGGCCTGAGGCAGTTATGAGCGTTTCATTCCTGAGTGGAGGGGGTGTCTTGGAAGAGCCACTGAGACAGTCAGGCTTCCTGTGCCATCTGGGACCGACGCCTGCCTGTCTGCATCCCTGTCTGTTTGTCTGTCTGTTTGTCCAAATGATTATCATCATCATCACCCGGTTCTCACACACCAGAGCTTTTAACCAGAGAAACATGTTTAAATAAAATGACTATGCACATTTTTAAGGCTTTCTGTGAGGACCTCAATATGAAAAATATATAATTTACAATTGGGTAAAAACAGACTAGCGTGAGATTTGGGATGCTCTAGGGTAGTAATATGAATCATCGGCTGTTTCCAATTCCGAATCAAGTTCCTGTAAATTGCATCAATTTATTGAAAATGTTCCGTAAGAGGTAAGATGGGATGCCTGGAACGTTTAAAAAATGTGAATTAGGGGAAATATTCATTTGAATCTCTAAAATGTATCAGGAATAGTGGTTAAGGGGAGACCAGCAGAATAATGAGTATTTTGATCTTCCCTAAAAAAGTCAACCTCGTTGGCTGTGCTACTCACTTCAGCATACAAAGGGACTAGAGGTAAGTGTCGCATGTAAGTTGCCTTTCCCCTCTGTGCCCAATTACAACCTCATCTCATCCACTTCTCAGGAAGTTAAGCCTTGGCCTTTTTGTGCAATCAAACTCTGTCAGCCGGAACCTTGTTAATCGGGAATTCATTCCCAAATGACATCAAAGCCAATGAGAGTGAAGCAGTTGAGGTTGTGCACAGTGGCTGCTGATCAGTTGAGGTTGTGCACAGTGGCTGCTGATCAGTTGAGGTTGTGCACAGTGGCTGCTGATCAGTTGAGGTTGTGCACAGTGGCTGCTGATCAGTTGAAACAGAACCACAACGTTTCCCCTAAGCGATTCAGACCGTCAAAAAACATCATTTCATGCCTGATCGTTTCAGCCAATTGGCTTCAATATCGTATTTGAACTTGTTTTCCCTCTTTTCTTATTATGTCTCCTGAGTCAATAACTAATCATGTCCTTCATCTGAATGTAAAATGGATTCTCAAACATAATCAAGCAGCTGAAAGTCAGAAGGGAAAATAATTTGTGGATTCTGCTAATAATAGCTAAACAACGTGCTTATCCTTATTCAATCAATCAATTTTATTTTATATAGCCCTTCGTACATCAGCTAATATCTCGAAGTGCTGTACAGAAACCCAGCCTAAAACCCCAAACAGCTAGTAATGCAGGTGTAGAAGCACGGTGGCTAGGAAAAACTCCCTAGAAAGGCCAAAACCTAGGAAGAAACCTAGAGAGGAACCAGGCTATGAGGGGTGGCCAGTCCTCTTCTGGCTGTGCCGGGTGGAGATTATAACAAAACTATGCCAAGATGTTCAAAAATGTTCATAAGTGACAAGCATGGTCAAATAATAATCATGAATAATTTTCAGTTGGCTTTTCATAGCTGATCATTAAGAGTTGAAAAACAACAGGTCTGGGACAGGTGGCGGTTCCATAACCGCAGGCAGAACAGCTGAAACTGGAATAGCAGCAAGGCCAGGCGGACTGGGGACAGCAAGGAGTCACCACGGGCGGCAGTCCCGACGCATGGTCCTAGGGCCCAGGTCCTCCGAGAGAAGGAAAGAGAGAAGGAGAAAATTAGAGAGAGCCAAGATTTTCAAAATGTTCATAAATGACAAGCATGGTCAAATAATAATCAGGAATAAATCTCAGTTGGCTTTTCATAGCCGATCATTAAGAGTTGAAAACAGCAGGTCTGGGACAGGTAGGGGTTCCGTAACCGCAGGCAGAACAGTTGAAACTGGAATAGCAGCAAGGCCAGGCGGACTGGGGACAGCAAGGTGTCATCATGCCCGGTAGTCCTGACGTATGGTCCTAGGGCTCAGGTTCTCAGAGAGAAAGAGAGAACGAGAGAATTAGAGAGAGCATACTTAAATTCACACAGGACACTGGATAGGACAGGAGAAGTACTCCAGGTATAACCAACTGACCCTAGCCCCCCGACACATAAACTACTGCAGCATAAATACTGGAGGCTGAGACAGGAGCGGTCAGGAGACACTGTGGCCCCATCCGAAGAAACCCCCGGACAGGGCCAAACAGGAAGGATATAACCCCACCCACTTTGCCAAAGCACAGCCCCCGCACCACTAGAGGGATATCCTCAACCACCAACTTACAATCCTGAGACAAGGCCGAGTATAGCCCACAAAGATCTCCACCACAGCACAAACCAAGGGGGGGGCGCCAACCCAGACAGGAAGATCACGTCAGTAACTCAACCCACTCAAGTGACGCACCCCTCCTAGGGACGGCATGAAAGAGCACCAGCAAGCCAGTGACTCAGCCCCTGTAACAGGGTTAGAGGCAGAGAATCCCAGTGGAGAGAGGGGAACCGGCCTGGCAGAGACAGCAAGGGCGGTTCGTTGCTCCAGAGCCTTTCCGTTCACCTTCACACTCCTGGGCCAGACTACACTCAATCATATGACCTACTGAAGAGATAAGTCTTCAGTAAAGACTTAAAGGTTGAGACCGAGTCTGCGTCTCTCACATGGGTAGGCAGACTGTTCCATAAAAATGGAGATCTATAGGAGAAAGCCCTGCCTCCCGCTGTTTGCTTAGAAATTCTAGGGACAATTAGGAGGCCTGCGTCTTGTGACCGTAGCGTACGTATTGGTATGTACGGCAGGACCAACTCGGAAAGATAGGTAGGAGCAAGCCCATGTAACGCTTTATAGGTTAACAGTAAAACCTTGAAATCAGCCCTTGCCTTAACAGGAAGCCAGGGTAGGGAAGCTAGCACTGGAGTAATATGATCAAATTTCTTGGTTCTAGTCAGGATTCTAGCAGCCGTATTTAGCACTAACTGAAGTTTATTTAGTGCTTTATCCGGGTAGCCGGAAAGTAGAGCATTGCAGTAGTCTAACCTAGAAGTAACAAATGCATGGATTAATTTTTCTGCATCATTTTTGGACAGAAAATTTCTGATTTTTGCAATGTTACGTAGATGGAAAAAAGCTGTCCTTGAAACAGTCTTGATATGTTCGTCAAAAGAGAGATCAGGGTCAAGAGTAACGCCGAGGTCCTTCACAGTTTTATTTGAGACGACTTTACAACCATCAAGATGAATTGTCAGATTTAACAGAAGATCTCTTTGTTTCTTGGGACCTAGAACAAGCATCTCTGTTTTGTCCGAGTTTAAAAGTAGAACGTTTTCAGCCATCCACTTCCTTATGTCTGAAACACAGGCTTCTAGCGAGGGCAATTTTGGGGCTTCACCATGTTTCATTGAAATGTACAGCTGTGTGTCATCCGCATAGCAGTGAAAGTTAACATTATGTTTTCGAATAACATCCCCAAGAGGTAAAATATATAGTGAAAACAATAGTGGTCCTAAAACGGAACCTTGAGGAACACCGAAATGTACAGTTGATTTGTCAGAGGACAGACCATTCACAGAGACAAACTGATATCTTTCCGACAGGTAAGATCTAAACCAGGCCAGAACTTGTCCGTGTAGACCAATTTGGGTTTCCAGTCTCTCCAAAAGAATTTTGTGATCGATGGTGTCAAAGGCAGCACTAAGGTCTAGTAGCACGAGGACAGATGCAGAGCCTCGGTCTGACGCCATTAAAAGGTCATTTACCACCTTCACAAGTGCAGTCTCAGTGCTATGATGGGGTCTAAAACCAGACTGAAGCATTTCGTACACATTGTTTGTCTTCAGAAAGGCAGTGAGTTGCTGTGCAACAGCTTTTTCAAAATTTTTTGAGAGGAATGGAAGATTCGATATAGGCCGATAGTTTTTTATATTTTCCGGGTCAAGGTTTGGCTTTTTCAAGAGAGGCTTTATCACTGCCACTTTTAGTGAGTTTGGTACACATCCAGTGGATAGAGAGCTGTTTATTATGTTCAACATAGGAGGGCCAAGCACAGGAAGCAGCTCCTTCAGCAGTTTAGTAGGAATAGGATCCAGTATGCAGCTTGAAGGTTTAGAGGCCATGATTATTTTCATCATTGTGTCAAGAGATATAGTACTAAAACACTTAAGTGTCTCTCCCGATCCCAGGCCCTCGCAGAGCTGTGCAGATCCAGGACAGCTAAGCCCTGGAGGAATACGCAGATTCAAAGAGGAGTCCGTAATTTGCTTTCTAATGGTCATGATCTTTTCCTCAAAGAAGTTCATGAATTTATTACTGCTGAAGTGAAAGCCATCCTCTCTTGGGGAATGCTGCTTTTTAGTTAGCTTTGCAACAGTATCAAAAAGAAATTTTGGATTGTTCTTATTTTCCTCGATTAAGTTGGAAAAGTAGGATGATCGAGCAGCAGTGAGGGCTCTTCGGTACTGCACGGTACTGTCTTTCCAAGCTAGTCGGAAGACTTCCAGTTTGGTGTGGCGCCATTTCCGTTCCAATTTCCTGGAAGCTTGCTTCAAAGCTCGGGTATTTTCTGTATACCAGGGAGCTAGTTTCTTATGACAAATGTTTTTCGTTTTTAGGGGTGCAACTGCATCTAGGGTATTGCGCAAGGTTAAATTGAGTTCCTCAGTTAAGTGGTTAACTGATTTTTGTCCTCTGACGTCCTTGGGTAGGCAGAAGGAGTCTGGAAGGGCATCAAGGAATTTTTGTGTTGTCTGAGAATTTATAGCACGACTTTTGATGCTTCTTGGTTGCGGTCTGAGCAGATTATTTGTTGCGATTGCAAACGTAATAAAATGGTGGTCCGATAGTCCAGGATTATGTGGAAAAACATTAAGATCTACAACATTTATTCCATGGGACAAAACTAGGTCCAGAGTATGACTGTGGCAGTGAGTAGGTCCAGAGACATGTTGGACAAAACCCACTGAGTCGATGATGGCTCCGAAAGACTTTTGGAGTGGGTCTGTGGACTTCTCCATGTGAATATTAAAATCACCAAAAATTAGAATATGATCTGCTATGACTACAAGGTCTGATAGGAATTCAGGAAACTCAGAGAGGAATGCTGTATATGGCCCAGGAGGCCTGTAAACAGTAGCTATAAAAAGTGATTGAGTAGGCTGCATAGATTTCATGACTAGAAGCTCAAAAGACGAAAACGCCATATTTTTTTTTGTAAATTGAAATTTGCTATCGTAAATGTTAGCAACACCTCCGCCTTTGCGGGATGCACGGGGGATATGGTCACTAGTGTAACCAGGAGGTGAGGCCTCATTTAACACAGTAAATTCATCAGGCTTAAGCCATGTTTCAGTCAGGCCAATCACATCAAGATTATGATCAGTGATTAGTTCATTGACTATGACTGCCTTTGAAGTGAGGGATCTAACATTAAGTAACCCTATTTTGAGATGTGAGGTATCACGATCTCTTTCAATAATGGCAGGAATGGAGGAGGTCTTTATCCTAATAAGATTGCTAAGGCGAACACCGCCATGTTTAGTTTTGCCCAACCTAGGTCGAGGCACAGACACAGTCTCAATGGGTATGGCTGAGCTGACTACACTGACTGTGCTATTGGCAGACTCCACTAAGCTGGCAGGTTGGCTAACAGCCTGCTGCCTGGCCTGCACCCTATTTCATTGTGGGGCTAGAGGAGTTAGAGCCCTATCTATGTTGGTAGATAAGATGAGAGCACCCCTCCAGCTAGGATGGAGTCCGTCACTCCTCAGCAGGTCAGGCTCGGTCCTGTTTGTGGGTGAGTCCCAGAAAGAGGGCCAATTATCTACAAATTCTATCTTTTGGGAGGGGCAGAAAACAGTTTTCAACCAGCGATTGAGTGCTGAGACTCTGCTGTAGAGCTCGTCACTCCCCCTAACTGGGAGGGGGCCAGAGACAATTACTCGATGCCGACACATCTTTCTAGCTGATTTACACGCTGAAGCTATGTTGCACTTGGTGACCTCTGACTGTTTCATTCTAACATCGTTGGTGCCGACGTGGATAACAATATCTCTATACTCTCTACACTCGCCAGATTTAGCTTTAGCCAGCACCATCTTTAGATTAGCCTTAACGTCGGTAGCCCTGCCCCCTGGTAAACAGTGTATGATCGCTGGGTGATTCGTTTTAAGTCTAATACTGCGGGTAATGGAGTCGCCAATGACTAGGGTTTTCAATTTGTCAGAGCTAATGGTGGGAGCCTTCGGCGTCTCAGACCCCGTAACGGGAGGAGTAGAGACAAGAGAAGACTCAGACTCAGACTCCGACTCGCTACATAATGGGGAGAACCGGTTGAAAGTTTCTGTCGGCTGAATGAGCGACACCGGTTGAGCATTCCAACAGCATTTCCCTCCAGAAGCCATGAGAAAGTTGTCCGGCTGCGGGGACTGTGCGGGGGGGTTTATACTAACGTTACTATCTGTACTTACTGGTGGCACAGACGCTGTTTCTTCCTTTCCTACACTGAAATTACCCTTGCCTAACGATTGCGTCTGAAGCTGGGCTTGTAGCACAGCTATTCTCGCCGTAAGGCGATCGTTCTCCTGTATATTATGAGTACAGCGACTGCAATTAGAAGACATCATGTTAATGTTACTACTTAGCTTCGGCTGTTGAAGGTGTTGACGAACCATGTCCAGATAAAGCGTCCGGAGTGAAAAAGTTGAATGAGGGAAAAAAGTTGCGATGGAAAAACTAAAAATATAAACGGTAATTAAAAAACAAATTATTCCGACAGGTACAGACAAAACTAATAGTGAATGCTTATCCTTATTACATTATTCCGACAGGTACAGACAAAACTAATAGTGAATGCTTGTTATTATTTGATGTGATTTGATGGAATTTTCTTTGCTGCTTATCTTTCTTATCTATGTTTTGATCATGTAATGTTATATAACCTCATCTGCAAACTCAATGAGAATGGATGACAAAGGCAGCGAAACCACAGAAGGACAGATTAAATATGTCACACATTGTCACGTTCCTGACCTATTTTATGTTATTTTTGTATATGTTTAGTTGGTCAGGGCGTGAATTGGGGATGGGCATTGTATGTTTTGTGTTTAGATCACTGTTAATCAGCCTTGTATGGTTCTCAATCAGAGACAGGTGGTTTACGTTTTCCTCTGATTGGGAACCATATATAGGCTGGCTGTTCACACTGTTTGTTTGTGGGTGATTGTCTCCTGTGTTTGTGTCTGCGCACCACACGGGATTGTTTCGGCGTGTTATTTCGTTTATGTAGTCTGTTTCCTGCTCGTGCGTTCTCGTGGTTTATGTGAGTCCTTCGTTCAGATCTGTCTACATCGTTTATTTGTTTTGTTAGTGTATTAGTCGTGTTCGTGTTTTCGTTAAATAAAATATGTCTGTTCTCTACGCTGCGCCTTGGTTCCCTCAATACTCCTCCTCTTCCGAAGATGAAGAGGAGGAGGAATGCCGTTACACACATACACAGTGCTGCTGCAACACTGAATGGTAAATCTATTTAAATCCATTAACTTTCAGAGGAAGGTTTGCTCAGTGTCACGATCGTCAAAGGGAGAGAGAGAGGACCAAGGCGCAGCGCGTGAAAAATACATCTTCTTTTTATTATAAGAAGGAAAAACGAAACAAAACAACAAACAGACGACCGTGAAGCTATATATACAGTGGGGAGAACAAGTATTTGATACACTGCCGATTTTGCAGGTTTTCCTACTTACAAAGCATGTAGAGGTCTGTCATTTTTATCATAGGTACACTTCAACTGTGAGAGACGGAATCTAAAACAAAAATCCAGAAACTCACATTGTATGATTTTTAAGTAATTCATTTGCATTTTATTGCATGACATAAGTATTTGATCACCTACCAACCAGTAAGAATTCCGGCTCTCACAGACCTGTTAGTTTTTCTTTAAGAAGCCCTCCTGTTCTCCACTCATTACCTGTATTAACTGCACCTGTTTGAACTCGTTACCTGTATAAAAGACACCTGTCCACACACTCAATCAAACAGACTCCAACCTCTCCACAATGGCCAAGACCAGAGAGCTGTGTAAGGACATCAGGGATAAAATTGTAGACCTGCACAAGGCTGGGATGGGCTACAGGACAATAGGCAAGCAGCTTGGTGAGAAGGCAACAACTGTTGGCGCAATTATTAGAAAATGGAAGAAGTTCAAGATGACGGTCAATCACCCTCGGTCTGGGGCTCCATGCAAGATCTCACCTCGTGGGGCATCAATGATCATGAGGAAGGTGAGGGATCAGCCCAGAACTACACGGCAGGACCTGGTCAATGACCTGAAGAGAGCTGGGACCACAGTCTCAAAGAAAACCATTAGTAACACACTACGCCGTCATGGATTAAAATCCTGCAGCGCACGCAAGGTCCCCCTGCTTAAGCCAGTGCATGTCCAGGCCTGTCTGAAGTTTGCCAATGACCATCTGGATGATCCAGAGGAGGAATGGGAGAAGGTCATGTGGTCTGATGAGACAAAAATAGAGCTTTTTGGTCTAAACTCCACTCGCCGTGTTTGGAGGAAGAAGAAGGATGAGTACAACCCCAAGAACACCATCCCAACCGTGAAGCATGGAGGTGGAAACATCATTCTTTGGGGATGCTTTTCTGCAAAGGGGACAGGACGACTGCACCGTATTGAGGGGAGGATGGATGGGGCCATGTATCGCGAGATCTTGGCCAACAACCTCCTTCCCTCAGTAAGAGCATTGAAGATGGGTCGTGGCTGGGTCTTCCAGCATGACAACGACACGAAGCACACAGCCATGGCAACTAAGGAGTGGCTCCGTAAGAAGCATCTCAAGGTCCTGGAGTGGCCTAGCCAGTCTCCAGACCTGAACCCATTAGAAAATCTTTGGAGGGAGCTGAAACTCCGTATTGCCCAGCGACAGCCCCGAAACCTGAAGGATCTGGAGAAGATCTGTAGGGAGGAGTGGGCCAAAATCCCTGCTGCAGTGTGTGCAAACCTAGTCAAGAACTACAGGAAACGTATGATCTCTGTAATTGCAAACAAAGGTTTCTGTACCAAATATTAAGTTCTGCTTTTCTGATGTATCAAATACTTATGTCATGCAATAAAATGCAAATGAATTACTTAAAAATCATACAATGTGATTTTCTGGATTTTTGTTTTAGATTCCGTCTCTCATAGTTGAAGTGTACCTATGATAAAAATTACAGACCTCTACATGCTTTGTAAGTAGGAAAACCTGCAAAATCGGCAGTGTATCAAATACTTGTTCTCCCCACTGTATATATATACAGATAGTGCTGACACAAACACTACACATAGACATAGACAATTCCCCACAAACAACTAAAGCCTATGGTTGCCTTAAATATGGCTCCCAATCAGAGACAACAATAACCAGCTGTCTCTAATTGAGACCCAATTCAGGCAACCATAGACTTTCCTAGATACCTACACTCAACCATAGACACAGCTAGACTTCTATACTAAACATAAACCCAACTACTCTAATAAACCCCCTAAACCTTACAACCACCCTAGACACTACAAAAAACACATACATTCCCCATGTCACACCCTGACCTAACTAAAATAATAAAGAAAACAAAGAATACTAAGGCCAGGGCGTGACATAACCCCCCCCTTAAGGTGCGAACTCCGGGCGCACCAGCACATAGTCTAGGGGAGGGTCTGGGTGGGCTTCCGTCCACGGCGGCGGCTCCGGCACTGGTCGTGGTCCCCACCCCACCATAGTCACTACCCGCTTACGTAGCCTCCTCCAAATGGCCACCCTCCACATTAACCCCACTGGATTAAGGGGCAGCACCGGACTAAGGGGCAGCACCGGACTAAGGGGCAGCACCGGACTAAGGGGCAGCACCGGACTAAGGGGCAGCACCGGACTAAGGGGCAGCACCGGACTAAGGGGCAGCACCAGGATAAGGGGCAGCACCAGGATAAGGGGCAGCACCAGGATAAGGGGCAGCACCAGGATAAGGGGCAGCACCAGGATAAGGGGAAGCACCAGGATAAGGGGCAGCTCCGGACTGAGGGACGGCAGCTCCGGACTGAGGGACGGCACCGGACTGAAGGGCAGCACCGGACTGAAGGGCAGCACCGGACTGAATGGCGGATCCTGGCTGGCTGGCTCTGGCGGATCCTGGCTGGCTGGCGGATCCTGGCTGGCTGGCTCTGGCGAATCCTGGCTGGACGGCTCTGGCGAATCCTGGCTGGACGGCTCTGGCGAATCCTGGCTGGACGGCTCTGGCGGATCCTGGCTGGACGGCTCTGGCGGATCCTGGCTGGACGGCTCTGGCGGATCCTGGCTGGACGGCTCTGGCGAATCCTGGCTGGACGGCTCTGGCGGATCCTGGCTGGACGGCTCATGGCTGGCTGACGGATCTGGCTGCTCATGGCTGGCTGACGGATCTGGCCGCTCATGGCTGGCTGACGGATCTGGCCGCTCATGGCTGGCTGACGGCTCTGGACGCTCATGGCTGGCTGACGGCTCTGGACGCTCATGGCTGGCTGACGGCTCTGGACGCTCATGGCTGGCTGACGGCTCTGGACGCTCATGGCTCGCTGACGGCTCTGGACGCTCATGGCTCGCTGACGGCTCTGGACGCTCATGGCTCGCTGACGGCTCTGGCAGATCCTGTCTGGTTGGCGGCTCTGGCAGATCCTGTCTGGTTGGCGGCTCTGGCAGATCCTGTCTGGTTGGCGGCTCTGGCAGATCCTGTCTGGTTGGCGGCTCTGGCAGATCCTGTCTGGTTGGCGGCTCTGGCAGATCCTGTCTGGTTGGCGGCTCTGGCAGATCCTGTCTGGTTGGCGGCTCTGGCAGATCCTGTCTGGTTGGCGGCTCTGGCAGATCCTGTCTGGTTGGCGGCTCTGGCAGATCCTGACTGACGAATGGCTCTAGCGGCTCCTGACTGACTAATGGCTCTGACGGCTCGGGACAGACGGGCGGCTCTAATGGCTCGGGACAGACGGATGGCTCAGACGGCGCTGGGGAGACGGATGGCTCAGATGGCGCTGGGGAGACGGATGGCTCAGATGGCGCTGGGGAGACGGATGGCTCAGATGGCGCTGGGGAGACGGATGGCTCAGATGGCGCTGGGGAGACGGATGGCTCAGATGGCGCTGGGGAGACGGATGGCTCAGATGGCGCTGGGGAGACGGATGGCTCAGATGGCGCTGGGGAGACGGATGGCTTTGGCTGATCCTGTCTGGCGGAAGGCTTTGGCTGCTCCTGTCTGGCGGAAGGCTCTGGCGGCTCCTGTCTGGCGGAAGGCTCTGGCGGCTCCTGTCTGGCGGAAGGCTCTGTAGGCTCATGGCAGACGGGCGGCTTTGCAGGCTCATGGCAGACGGGCGGCTTTGAAGGCTCAATACAGACGGGCAGTTCATGCGGCGCTTGGCAGACGGACAGTTCAGGCCGGCTGAGACGCACTGTAGGCCTGGTGCGTGGTGCCGGAACTGGAGGCACCGGGCTAAGGACACGCACCTTCAGGCTAGTGCGGGGAACAACAACAGGGCACACTGAACTCTCAAAGCGTACTATAGGCCTGGTGCGTGGTACCGGCACTGGTGGTACCGGGCTGAGGGCACGCACATCAGGGCGAGTACGGGGAGAAGGAACAGTGCATACTGGACCCTGGAGACGCACATTTGGCCTATTGCGTGGTGCCGGAACTGGTGGTACCGGGCTGGGGACACGCATCTCAGGGCTAGTGCGGGGAGGAGGAACAGGGCATACTGGACCCTGGAGACGCACATTAGGCCTAGTGCGTGGTGCCGGAACTGGTGGTACCGGGCTGGGGACACGCATCTCAGGGCTAGTGCGGGGAGGAGGAACAGGGCATACTGGACCCTGGAGACACACAGGAGGCTTGGTGCGTGGTGTAGGCACTGGTGGTAATGGGCTGGAGACACGCACCACAGGGTTAGTGCGTGGCGGAGGAACAGGGCTCTGTTGACACACAGGAAGCTTGGTGCGTGGTACCGGACTGGAGACACGCACCATAGGGCTAGTACGTGGAAGAGGAACAGGGCACACTGGACTCTCGAGGCGCACTATAGGCCTGGTGCGTGGTACCGTTACTGGTGGTACCGGGCTGAGGGCACGCACCTCAGGAAGAGTGCGGGGAGAAGGAACAGTGCGTACAGGGCTCAGGAGACGCACAGGAGGCTTCCCAACCTTACCTGGTTGTATGCTCCCCCATATCAACATCTCTCTCTCTTCGCTCTCCTCCAATAACACCAACAACTCCTCAAATGTCTCATAATCTCCCATCCTTTCACTTTCCTCCAATCTGTCCAATAACTCCTCCACATTCTCCGACTCATACCTTAGTTTAGCCAACTGCTCCTGATGGTAAGCACGGGGAACTGGCTCAATTCTCCCACTTGACCCAGCCACACTCCCCATGTGCCCTCCCCCAAGAAATTTTTGGGGGAGCCTCTCGGGCTTCCAGCCACTCTGCCTTGATTTACGCTGCTTGGTCCGATGTTGGTGGGTAATTCTGTCACGATCGTCTTTAGGAGAGAGAGAGGACCAAGGCGCAGCGCGTGAAAAATACATCTTCTCTTTATTATAAGAAGGAAAAAAACGAAACAAACAACAAACAGACGACCGTGAAGCTATAAATACAAATAGTGCTGACACAAACACTACACATAGACAATTACCCACAAAACATCTAAAGCCTATGGTTGCCTTAAATATGGCTCCCAATCAGAGACAACCATAACCAGCTGTCTCTAATTGAGACCCAATTCAGGCAACCATAGACTTTCCTAGACACCTACACTGAACACTAAACCATCTACTCTACTAAACCCCCTAAACCATACAACACCCTAGACAATACCAAAAACACACAAACTTCCCCATGTCACACCCTGACCTAACTAAAATAATAATGAAAACAAAGATAACTAAGGCCAGGGTGTGACAGGATTACCCTGTGTTAAATCGGTGGCCAATTGTGGTTGCAAAAGGCGTTTGAACAATATTTCCTCTTCACTTCAGTTTGCGCCTCAATTCATCATCTTTGGTTGTAGAGCGAGGTAGCAGCACATTCCTTTCCCTAAACACTGGACAGGATACATGTGTATTTTTGTACATGGGGTTTGTTGTTTTTAATGTTTTTGCATAGCATGTTGACCACAGTGTAGGTTGGTGGGTGGAGCTATAGGAGAATGGGCTCATTGTATTGGCTGGAATGGTGTCAATGGAACGGAGTCAAACATGGTTCCCATATGTCTGATCGATTTGATACCATTCCATTTATTCCACTCCAGCCATTACAATGAGCCTGTCCTCCTATAGCTCCCCCCACAAGCCTCCGCTGGTTAACCAATTGAATTTTCCTGCCTATAGTATAATAATGTTCACTACTGTCTGTGTTTAGAGGAAGTAAGGTGCCTTCAGAAAGTATTCACACCCCTTGACTTTTTCCACATTTTGTTGTGTTACATCCTGAATTGAATTGGATTAAATTGAGATTTTGTGTCACTGGCCTACACACAATACCCCATAATGTCAAAGTATTATATATTCTTTACATTTTTATTACATTTTATTAAATTAATAAAACATTTTAAACTGAAATGTCTTGAGTCAATAAGTATTCAACCTCTTTGTTATGGCAAGTCAAAGTAAGTTCAGGAGTAAAAATTAGCTTAACAAGTCACATAATACACTACATGAACAAAGGTATGTGGACACCTGCAATTGGAACATCTCATTCCAAAATCATGGGCATTAATAAGGAGTTTGCTGCTATAACAGCCTCCACTCTTATGGGAAGGCATTCCACTAGAAGTTGAAACATTCCTGTGGGAATTTGCTTCTAGTCAGCCACAGGAGCATTAGTGAGGTCGGGCACTGATGTTATGCGATTAGGCCTGACTAGGCTGATTAGGTCGGGGCTCAGGTCTCTAGGTCGGGGCTCTGTTCTTCCAAACTGATCTTGACAAAGCATTTCTGTATGGACCTCGCTTTGTGGACGGGGCATTGTCATGCTAAAATAGGAAAGGGCCTTCCTCAAACTGTTGACACAAAGTTGGAAGCACATATTCGTATAGAATGCCATTGTATGCTGTAGCCAGGACCATGAAAAACAGCCCCAGACCACTATTCCTCCTCCTCCAAACTTTACAGTTGGCACTATGCATTGGGGCAGGTAGTGTTCTCCTGGCATCCGCCAAACCCAGATTATTAGGCTTGTGTGCGGCTGCTCGGCCATTGAACCCCATTTTATGATGCTCCTGTCAAACAGTTATTGTGCTGACGTTGCTTCCAGAGGCAGTTTGGAACTCAGGAGTGAGTGTTGCAACCGAGGACAGACTATTTTTACACGCTACGTGCTTCAGCATTCAGCGGTCCCGTTCTGTGAGCTTGTGTGGCCTACATCTTTGCGGCTGAGCCATTGTTACTCCTTGACGTTTCCACTTCACAATAACAGCACTTACAGTTGACTGGGGAAGCTCTAGCAGGGCAGATATTTGACTTGTTGGAAAGGTGGCATCCTATGACGGTGCCACGTTGAAAGTCACTGAGCTCTTCAGTAAGGCCATTCTACTGCCAATGTTTGTCTATGGAGATTGCAGCATTGATGTGTGCTCAATTTTATACACCTGTCAGCTACGGGTGTGGCAAAATTTGCCAAATACACTCATTTGAAGGGGTGTCCACATACTTCTATATATATACTGTAGTGTAATTTGCATGGACTCACTGTGCAATAATAGTGTTTAACATGATTTTTTAATGAATACCTCATCTCTGTATCCCACACATACAAATGATCTGTAAGGCCCCTCTGTCGAGCAGTGAATTTCAAACACAAAAACAGGGAGGTTTTCCAACGTCTCACAAAGAAGGGCACTTATAAAAATGTAAATTAAAACTTAAACTGCAAAAAATGTGGCAAAGAAATTAACTTCATGTCCTGAATACAAAGCATTATGTTTGGGGCAAATCCAGCACACCACTTAGTACCACTCTTCATATTTTCAAGCATGGTGGTGGCTGCATCATGTTATGGGTATGCTTGTCATCGAAGGACTAGGAATTTTTTTAGGATGAAAAGAAAAGTAATAGACATGACAATAACCTAAAACACAAGGCCAAATATAGACTGCAGTTGCTTACCAAGACGGCATTGAATGTTCCTGAGTGGCCTAGTCACAGTTTTGACATAAATCGGATTGTAAATCTATGCCAAGAATTGGAAATGGCTGTCTAGCAATGATCAACAATCAACTTGACAGAGGTTGAATCATTTTTTAAGAATAATGTTGTAACGACCTGGGTGTCGGGGGGGGTGCGAAGTCAAACGCAGGAAACAGCAGAGCTTCAATAAGTTGAGTCTTTAATCCCCAACTGTTCAACACAATGTCCAACACGGACGAACTGGGTGAACATACACGGTTCGGTCCAACGACACGAGCCACAATCCCAGTCCACAAATACAATCTCCACTCCCGAAATCCAAAAGGTTACAAAGTAATAATCCCGCACAAAGACGCCTACGGGCTGGCTGACAAATAAAGCCATACTAATTACCCACTTAACTGAACACAGGTGTAACAAATAAACACATAAGGAGGGGGAGGAAAAAGAGTCAGTGGCAGCTAGTAGGCCGGTGACGACGACCGCCGAGCGCCACCCGAACGGGAAGGAGAGCCTGCCTCGGTTGAAGTCGTGACAGTACCCCCCCTCTGACGCGCGGCTCCCGCAGCGCGCCGACACCGGCCTCGAGGTCGACCCGGAGGACGAGGCGCGGGGCGATCCGGATGGAGGCGATGGAAATCCCTTAACATAGATGGATCCAAAATGTCCTCCACCGGTACCCAGCACCTCTCCTCCGGACCGTACCTCTCCCAGTCCACGAGGTACTGCAGGCCCCTCACCCGGCGTCTCGAGTCCAGAATGGCCCGTATCGTGTACGCCGGGGACCCCTCGATGTCCAGAGGGGGAGGAGGGACCTCCGGCACCTCACCGTCCTGCAGGGGACCAGCTACCACCGGCCTGAGGAGAGACACATGAAACGAGGGGTTAATACGATAATAGGAAGGGAGTTTTAATCGATAACACACCTCGTTTATTCTCCTCAGGACTTTGAAGGGCCCTACACACTGCGGCCTCAGCTTCCGGCAGGGCAAGCGGAGGGGTAGGTTTCGGGTCGAGAGCCAGACCCTTTCCCCCGGTACAAACACGGGAGCCTCACTGCGGTGGCGGTCAGCGCTCCTCTTCTGCCTCCTAGTAGCTTGTTGAAGGGACTCCTGGACGGACCTCCAGGTCTCTTTGGAGCGCTGTACCCACTCCTCCACCGCAGGAGCCTCGGTCTGGCTCGGATGCCATGGTGCCAGGACCGGCTGGTACCCCAACACACACTGAAAGGGGGACACATTAGTAGAGGAGTGGCGTAGTGAGTTCTGGGCCATCTCGGCCCAGGGAATGTATCTCGCCCACTCCCCTGGCCGGTCCTGGCAATAGGACCGCAGAAACCTACCCACCTCCTGGTTCACTCTCTCCACCTGCCCATTACTCTCGGGGTGAAAACCGGAAGTCAAGCTGACCGTGACCCCCAGACGCTCCATGAACGCCCTCCATACTCGGGACGTGAACAGGGGGCCCCGATCAGAAACGATGTCCTCCGGCACCCCGTAGTGCCGGAAGACGTGAGTGAATAAGGCCTCCGCAGTCTGTAGGGCAGTAGGGATACCGGGCAACGGGAGGAGACGACAGGACTTAGAAAACCGATCCACAATTACCAGAACCGTAGTGTTTCCCTGAGAAGGGGGGAGATCGGTCAGGAAGTCCACGGACAGATGAGACCATGGCCGTTGTGGAACGGGGAGGGGTTGCAACTTCCCTCTAGGAAGGTGCCTAGGAGCCTTACTCTGGGCGCATACCGAACAGGAGGAGACATAAACCCTAACATCCCGAGCTAAGGTAGGCCACCAATACCTTCCCCGAAGGCTCCCCACTGTCCTCGTCACCCCAGGGTGACCCGAGGAGGGTAGGACATGAGCCCACCGAATCAGTCGGTCCCGAACACCAAGCGGTACGTACTTACGGCCCGCCGGGCACTGAGGAGGCGCGGGTTCCGCCCGTAACGCCCGCTCGATGTCCGAGTCCACCTCCCATACCACTGGCGCTATCAGCCTCGAGGCGGGGATGATGGGAGTGGGCTCGGTGGTCCTATCCTCCGTGTCGTAAAGGCGAGACAGTGCGTCAGCCTTTACGTTTTGGGAGCCGGGTCTGTAGGACAACGTGAACCTAAACCGGGTGAAAAACATGGCCCACCTTGCCTGACGCGGGTTCAGTCTCCGAGCTGCCCGAATATACTCCAGATTCTGGTGGTCGGTCCAGATGAGAAAGGGGTGTTTAGCCCCCTCAAGCCAGTGTCTCCACACCTTCAGAGCCCTGACCACCGCTAACAACTCCCGATCCCCCACATCATAGTTACGCTCCGCTGCACTGAGCTTACTAGAGAAGAAAGCGCAGGGGCAGAGTTTTGGTGGCGTACCCGAGCGCTGTGATAGCACGGCACCCACCCCAGCCTCGGACGCGTCCACCTCCACTATGAATGCTAAAGAGGGATCCGGATGCGCCAACACGGGAGCATCCGTGAACAGAGCCTTCAACCTGTTGAAAGCTCCGTCCGCCGCCGCTGACCACCGCAACCGCACCGGGCCCCCCTTTAGCAGTGAGGTAATGGGAGCCGCTACCTGACCAAAACCCCGGATAAATCTCCGGTAGTAGTTGGCAAAACCCAAAAACCGCTGCACCTCTTTCACCGTGGTTGGAGTCGGCCAATTACGCACGGCCTTTATGCGGTCACTCTCCACCACCACCCCCGAGGTGGAAATGCGATAACCCAGGAATGAGACGGCTTGTTTGGAGAACACACACTTCTCAGCCTTGACGTATAGGTCATGCTCCAGCAGTCTGCCAAGCACTTTGCGCACCAGAGATACATGCGCGGCTTGAGTAGTTGAGTAGATCAGAATGTCATCGATATACACAACTACCCCCTGCACGTGCAGGTCCCTGAGAATGTCGTCTACAAAGGATTGGAAAACAGCTGGAGCATTCTTTAACCCATACGGCATGACGCAGTACTCATAATGGCCCGATGTGGTACTAAATGCGGTTTTCCACTCGTCCCCCTCCCGAATACGCACCAGACTGTACGCGCTCCTGAGGTCCAGTTTTGTAAAGAACTGCGCTCCGTGAAATGATTCCACCGCCGAAGCGATGAGAGGTAGTGGGTAACTAAACCCCACTGTGATGGCATTTAGACCTCTATAATCAATACACGGACGCAAACCTCCCTCCTTCTTCTTCACAAAAAAGAAACTCGAGGAGACGGGTGAGATGGAGGGCCGAATGTACCCCTGTCCCAGAGACTCCGCGACATATGTCTCCATAGCCAACGTCTCCTCTTGGGACAAAGGGTACACGTGACTCTTGGGAAGCGCAGCGTTAACCTGGAGATCTATCGCACAATCCCTACCCGGTCGATGTGGTGGTAATTTCGTCGCTTTCTTTTTACAGAAAGCGATTGCCAAATCGGCATACTCGGGGGGAATGCGCACCGTGGAACCCTGGTCTGGACTCTCCACCGACGTGGCACCAATGGAAACTCCCAGACACCTTCCAGAACACTCCTCTGACCACCCCTGGAGAACCCCCTGTCTCCACGAAATATTGGGATTGTGCCGGGCCAACCAGGGAATACCCAGCACCACTGGAAACGCAGGCGAATCAATAATAAAGAGACTGATACGTTCCCTATGATTCCCCTGCGTCACCATGTCCAGGGGAACTGTGGCCTCCCTGACCACCCCTGACCCTAATGGCCGGCTATCTAGGGAGTGCACGGGAAAGGGAGAATCTATCGGCACAAGCGGAACGCCCAACTCTCGGGCGAGTCCGCGATCCATAAAGTTCCCAGCTGCACCTGAATCTACTAGTGCCCTATGCTGGGAAGAGGGGGAAAAATAAAGGAAAAAAATTGAGACAAACATGTGACCAACAGGGGGTTCTGAGTGAGTTTGGTGCTGACTCACCTGGGGTGATCGAGAAGCGTTCCGCCTGACATCTCGACTCCCAGACAGACCCCCCCAGCACCGATCGGCCGTGTGTCCTCTCCGACCACAGCTGGTGCAGGGGAGGCCTCCTCCTCCGGTACCCCTAGGCGCGGCTCCTCCCAATTCCATTGGGATGGGAGCCGGGGCGCTGGGTGGTGGAACGCACAGGACCCTCTCCGAACGCCCGCGGGCAGCCAGCAGATTGTCCAGTCGGATGGACATGTCGATAAGCTCATCCAAAGAAAGAGCGATGTCCCGACACGCTAGCTCCCTGCGGACGTCCTCCCGGAGACTACACCGGTAGTGGTCAATAAGGGCCCTGTCGTTCCACCCTGATCCCGCGGCCAAGGTCCGGAACTCCAGCGCGAAATCCTGTGCGCTCCTCTTCTCCTGCCTAAGATGAAACAGTCTCTCAACCGCCGCTCGGCCCTCTGGGGGGTGGTCGAACACGGCACGAAAGCGACGGGTAAACTCCGGGTAGTGCTCCTTCGCTGAGTCCGGGCCATTCCAGACTGCGTTGGCCCACTCCAGAGCACGACCCGTTAGGCAGGAGACGAGGACACTCACCCTCTCCGCTCCCGAGGGAGTAGGGCGAACAGTGGCCAGGTATAGCTCCAGCTGGAGTAAAAAACCCTGGCACCCTGCCGCCGCTCCATCATAATCCCTCGGGAGCGTAAGACGGAGCGCGCTGGAGCCGGGGGATGAAGAGTCCTGAGGAAGGGGAGCTGAAGGTGGAGAGAGGAGCCCACTCCTCTCCCATCGCTCCATTCTCTCCATCATCTGGTCCATGGCGGATCCGATTCGATGGAGGACGGTGGTGTGGTGGAGAACCCGTTCCTCCATCGATGGGAGAGGGTTGGCTGCTGCTCCTGCTGACTCCATTGCAGGTGCGGGATTCTGTAACGACCTGGGTGTCGGGGGGGGTGCGAAGTCAAACGCAGGAAACAGCAGAGCTTCAATAAGTTGAGTCTTTAATCCCCAACTGTTCAACACAATGTCCAACACGGACGAACTGGGTGAACATACACGGTTCGGTCCAACGACACGAGCCACAATCCCAGTCCACAAATACAATCTCCACTCCCGAAATCCAAAAGGTTACAAAGTAATAATCCCGCACAAAGACGCCTACGGGCTGGCTGACAAATAAAGCCATACTAATTACCCACTTAACTGAACACAGGTGTAACAAATAAACACATAAGGAGGGGGAGGAAAAAGAGTCAGTGGCAGCTAGTAGGCCGGTGACGACGACCGCCGAGCGCCACCCGAACGGGAAGGAGAGCCTGCCTCGGTTGAAGTCGTGACAAATGTGCGAATGTTGCACAGTCCAGGTGTGCAAAGCTCTTAGAGACTAACAGCTCTAATCGCTGCCAAAGGTGATTCTAACATTTATTGACTCAGAATACTATGTAAATGAAATATTTCTGTACTTAATTCTCAATAAATTTGCAAACATTTCTAAAAACATGCGTTCACTTTGTCATTATGGGGTATTGTGTGTAGATGGGGGAGAATTATAATTTTTCTAATTCATTTGGGGACAAAATGTGCTACAAGTCAAGGTGTATGAATACTTTCTGAAGGCACTGTATATACACTTGGTGAACTATTCTCGACCCTCAAAACTCACCATTCAGGGTCTAAAAGAAAAACAAAAGGATGTCAAAAAAATGTCAGGGCCAAATTGTCAGTGGCTTAACACAGAGGAAATCTCTTGGTTGCTTAGCCTCTGATTGTATATCTAAATCAAATCAAATCAAATTTTATTTGTCACATACACATGGTTAGCAGATGTTAATGCGAGTGTAGCGAAATGCTTGTGCTTCTAGTTCCGACAATGCAGTAATAACCAACAAGTAATCTAACCTAACAATTCCACAACTACTACCTTATACACACAAGTGTAAAGGGATAAAGAATATGTACATAAAGATATATGAATGAGTGATGGTACAGAACGGCATAGGCAAGATGCAGTAGATGGTATAGTGTACAGTCTATACATATGAGATGAGTAATGTAGGGTATGTAAACATAAAGTGGCATAGTTTAAAGTGGCTAGTGATACATGTATTACATAAAGATGGCAAGATGCAGTGGATGATATACAGTACAGTATATACATATACATATGAGATGAGTAATGTAGGGTATGTAAACATTATATTAAGTGGCATTGTTTAAAGTGGCTAGTGATACATTTTTACATAATTTCCATCAATTCCCATTATTAAAGTGGCTGGAGTTGAGTCAGTATGTTGGCAGCGGCCACTAAATGTTAGTGGTGGCTGTTTAACAGTCTGATGGCCTTGAGATAGAAGCTGTTTTTCAGTCTCTCGGTCCCTGCTTTGATGCACCTGTACTGACCTCGCCTTCTGGATGATAGCGGGGTGAACAGGCAGTGGCTCGGGTGGTTGTTGTCCTTGATGATCTTTATGGCCTTCCTGTGACATCGGGTGGTGTAGGTGTCCTGGAGGGCAGGTAGTTTGCCCCCGGTGATGCGTTGTGCAGACCTCACGCGCTGCTGCGCCTTCTTCACAACGCTGTCTGTGTTGGTGGACCAATTCAGTTTGTCCGTGATGTGTACACCGAGGAACTTAAAACTTTCCACCTTCTCCACTACTGTCCCGTCGATGTGGATAGGGGGGTGCTCCCTCTGCTGTTTCCTGAAGTCCACAATCATCTCCTTTGTTTTGTTGACGTTGAGTGTGAGGTTATTTTCCTGACACCACACTCCGAGGGCCCTCACCTCATCCCTGTAGGCCGTCTCGTCGTTGTTGGTAATCAAGCCTACCACTGTAGTGTCGTCCGCAAACTTGATGATTGAGTTGGAGGCGTGCATGGCCACGCAGTCGTGGGTGAACAGGGAGTACAGGAGAGGGCTCAGAACGCACCCTTGTGGGGCCCCAGTGTTGAGGATCAGCGGGGTGGAGATGTTGTTACCTACCCTCACCACCTGGGGGCGACCCGTCAGGAAGTCCAGGACCCAGTTGCACAGGGCGGGGCCGAGACCCAGGGTCTCGAGTTGATGACGAGTTTGGAGGGTACTATGGTGTTAAATGCTGAGCTGTAGTCGATGAACAGCATTCTCACATAGGTATTCCTCTTGTCCAGATGGGTTAGGGCAGTGTGCAGTGTGGTTGCGATTGCGTCGTCTGTGGACCTATTGGGTCGGTAAGCAAATTGGAGTGGGTCTAGGGTGTCAGGTAGGGTGGAGGTGATATGGTCCTTGACTAGTCTCTCAAAGCACTTCATGATAACGGAAGTGAGTGCTACGGGGCGGTAGTCGTTTAGCTCAGTTACCTTAGCTTTCTTGGGAACAGGAACAATGGTGGCCCTCTTGAAGCATGTGGGAACAGCAGACTGGGATAAGGATGGATTGAATATGTCCTTAAACACACCAGCCAGCTGGTCTGTGCATGTTCTGAGGACGCGGCTGGGAATGCCGTCTGGGCCTGCAGCCTTGCGAGGGTTAACACGTTTAAATGTTTTACTCACCTCGGCTGCAGTGAAGGAGAGCCCGCAGGTTTTGGTAGCGGGCCGTGTCAGTGGCACTGTATTGTCCTCAAAGCGAGCAAAAAAGTTATTTAGTCTGTCTGGGAGCAAGACATCCTGGTCCGCGACGGGGCTGGTTTTCTTTTTGTAATCCGTGATTGACTGTAGACCCTGCCACATACCTCTTGTGTCTGAGCTGTTGAATTGCGACTCTACTTTGTCTCTATACTGGGACTTAGCTTGTTTGATTGCCTTGCGTAGGGAATAGCTACACTGTTTGTATTCGGTCATGTTTCCGGTCACCTTGCCCTGGTTAAAAGCAGTGGTTCGCGCTTTCAGTTTCACGCGAATGCTGCCATCAATCCACGGTTTCTGGTTTGGGAATGTTTTAATCGTTGCTGTGGGTACGACATCGTCAATGCACTTTCTAATGAACTCGCTCACCAAATCAGCGTATTCGTCAATGTTGTTGTTGGACGCAATGCGGAACATATCCCAATCCACGTGATCGAAGCAGTCTTGAAGTGTGGAATCAGATTGGTCGGACCAGCGTTGAACAGACCTGAGCGTGGGAGCTTGCTGTTTTAGTTTCTGTTTGTAGGCTGGAAGCAACAAAATGGAGTCGTGGTCAGCTTTTCCGAAAGGAGGGCGGGGGAGGGCCTTATATGCGTCGCGGAAGTTAGTATAACAATGATCCAAGGTTTTACCAGCCCTGGTAGCACAATCGATATGCTGATAGAATTTAGGGAGTTTTGTTTTCAGATTAGTATAAGGGGATATGCTGGTATTGTAACCTTTATTGAACTAGGCAAGTCAGTTAAGAACAAATTCTTATTTACAATGACAGCCTACCGGGGAACAGTGGGTTAGCTGCCTTGTTCAGGGGCATTTTTACCTTGTCAGTTCGTGGATTCCATCCAGCAATCTTTCGGTTACTGGCCCAACGCTCTAACCACTAGGCTACCTGCTCTAACCACGAGGCTACCTGCTCTAACCACTAGGCTACCTGCCGTATTGAAACTAGTGTGAGTGTCAGTAGCCTTTATACCCACTCTCCTCTCTCTATCATCTTGGTCCCTCTAGGTTGTGTAAGGTTATAGAGGCCAGTTAGTGGATCAGAGGTGTAGGAGGAAGTGCTTTCAACTGTGTGCGAGAGGGCAATAGTGCATGAAATGTAATGCATGGAACTGTAAACCTTCCTCAAAGAGTTGCATACAAGCAGGGGTGAACTTAGTGATTTGAAGGCTCCAGGCAGAGTCCAGTCTGAGGTCTGACATGCCATGCTCGTCTTGGCCAGACAGCATCAAACAGCATCAGATAGGTGGGCAGCATCAGACACATGGCCTCTGCCTCGACGACGATGACAGCATTATCAGCAGCACCTGTCTTTTTAATGAAGAACTTAACTTAGGTCAGCAGATATTTTATTTATTTATTTATCACTAGTTATAATTTTTTAAATTATGCCCAGCTCACCCCTGATGATACAGTATATTAGGCCTGAGGCAATTGCCTCTTCTGCCTAATGGTAAGCCAACCACTGCACACAAGGGCTCTACTGTTGACCATGAAGGAGATCAGAGTTGTTCAGAAGACTGTGATTATATCAGAACTTGCTGTCTGTGTTTAAATGTGTATTTAAAATAGGTACAAACATTAACACATAAAGTACTAATTATGCCTGATGTTCTCTTCATAATAGTTTGCAGTTGTTTGTCTGTAACGGCTTTCTTCTGTGGACGAAGGAGAGGACCAAAGCGCAGCGTGGTTAGTGTTCATCATGTTTAATAAAGACAATAAATGTGAACACTACAAAATACAAAAAAAACAAATGTGAAAAACCGAAAGAGTTCTGTCTGGTGCAGACACACGAAGACAAAAGACAACCACCCACAAAACCCAACACAAAACAGGCTACCTAAAAACATAGATAAACAAACATAGACTGCCCACCCCAACTCACGCCCTGACCATACTAAATAAAGACAAAAACAAAGGAAATAAAGGTCAGAACGTGACAGTACCCCCCCCCCCCCAAGGTGCGGACTCCGGCCGCAAAACCTGAACCTATAGGGGAGGGTCTGGGTGGGCATCTGTCCGCGATGGTGGCTCTGGCGCAGGACGTGGACCCCACTCCACCATAGTCTTTGTCCGCTTTAGTGTCCTCCTAGGAATGGCGACCCTCGCCGCCGACCTAGGATTGGCAACCCTACTAAATGGCCCCACTGGACTGAGGGGCAGCTCCGGACTGAGGGGCAGCTTCGGACTGAGGGGCAACTCCGGACTGAGGGGCAACTCCGGACTGAGGGGCAACTCCGGACTGAGGGGCGGCTCCGGACTGAGGGGCGGCTCCGGACTGAGGGGCAGCTCCGGACTGAGGGGCGGCTCCGGACTGAAGGGCGGCTCCGGACTGAAGGGCGGCTCCGGACTGAAGGGCGGCTCCGGACTGAAGGGCGGCTCCTGACTGGCGGGCGGCTCTGGCGGCTCCTGACTGGCGGGCGGCTCTGGCGGCTCCTGACTGGCGGGCGGCTCTGGCGTCTCCTGACTTGCGGGTGGCTCTAGCGGCTCCTGATTGACGGGCGGCTCTAGCGGCTCAGGACAGACGGGCGGCTCTTGCGGCTCAGGACAGACGGGCGGCTCTAGCGGCTCTGGACAGACGGGCGGCTCTAGCGGCTCTGGACAGACGGGCGGCTCAGATGGCGCTGGGCAGACGGGCGGCTCAGATGGCGCTGGGCAGACGGGCGGCTCAGATGGCGCTGGGCAGACGGGCAGCTCAGATGGCGCTGGGCAGAAAAAGACAGGAAAAGACAACACAATTTCAAAAGCTCACACAGATGTCAAGTGTACACATCAAGTCTCGAGTAACAATGATGAGGGAGAGCACTTTATCAGTAGTCCCCTGAGGAACCCGGCCTAGGCTAGACTATGTGTTGGATAAGGTGATGAAACAAACGAGCTGCTGAGTCTAAGCCCCAATGTGTTGCAAGAAACCATGAGGACTAGCCCTCGATACCTCCCCTCAATACGGGGGTGAGGGACTTTATGTAACTCTGTCAGCACAGCAGGAACACCAGTCTTAGCGAGGGTGCACACACTGAGACTAGCAGAGTGTAATGACCCCTGACAGGGACATTCATATTTTAGCTTGACAGAGGTGCACCCACTACTTCACTCTTACCAATTGTTTAAAAAAATGCCTACTTAATCCTCAAATACGAAGGTCGTGTTTTCATCGGAAAATGACGTAGAAATCGTGTTGAGTCATTCTGGTAGTGTAATAGGATTGGTTAACCATTTCCTGTTGCTATGCGCACTCACTTGTAATTAAATAGCTACATTATAGAAGAGTGACTAATGTCAATTTTTAATGATCAAGTCGGAATTGAATCTTCCCACCTGTCATAACAGCCTCTGGGTTGATATCTTAGGTAATCTACTATATTCTCCTGAGCTCAATAGTTCTGCCCCCCCCCTACACTGTTTTATTTAGGGAATTGGACATCCTTCCTGTCAACAGAGGTGGGTGTTGAAGTACCAAGAACCACAGCGCGTCATCTTTGTACATGTGGCAACGGAAGAGCGCTCCTCGTTCTTGGAATTTCATTATCTCAAAATGGCCCTCTCCTCGTTCTTGGAATTTCATTATCTCAAAATGGCCCTCTCCTCTGTTCTCCTCAGTTCTCAACACTAGGTGGTGATGAGTTTACAGAATGTTATGTCCTACTGTGTAGTCACATGGACATCTTCATATTGCACCTACTGTGTCTTGCTTATCAGATCCCACTAGACTAACATCGAGAAGCTCAATTTAGTTCAGAATTTGATGTCTCACAATAGTAGCCTAAATGCTGTCACTTGTATATTGTTAAACAAGGAGGAGGTATATCAAGCTAGGCTTTTGAGACATTTTGGTGGAAACCTGAACATACCAGTTGAGTGATAATGTTCTCTTTTCTGGGACCTGCAGTTTTTTTATATGAAGAACAAATAAAATTAATCATATCCTTACAGTACAATTTACAATACAATTTACAGTACAATTTACAGTACGTTGGTTGAGGATTGAAGATCTGTATCTATCACCTGTTGCCTCTAACTGTGGCTCTGAAAATGGACAGACAGAATGACATGAAACCAGGGCAGAACCAGAGGCCCATAGGGGGCACAGGGGCACATGCCTCCTCAGATTTATCCTGTTTAATAATAATACAAACAATAATTATGAAGTTGGCTTTAGCTAGCCCAGATAGGTTCCTAATCTCCCAACCTCACAACTAGCTACCAATAAGCCATTTCAGGATGTCAATCAAGTTAGAGTAGCTAGCTTGTCTAACTATCTTAGCTGGCATGCCTTCTGGCAAGGCTGGTAGACTTTCAGAATACAAGCAATAACTAAATATACTGAATAAGACTCACATTCTTTTAAATCCTTTACTCAGATTTGAACAGAAATGCAGAGAAGCATATTTAGTTTCTTTAAAAAAAGAACCAGCAGGATACAGACAGCTCAAGAAGGTATGCTTAGATATGCTGAAAAATATACATATATATTATTTTACATACCTGTAGAAGTCATACCCAAGATGGCATAGCAGTTCAGACGTCTTTTTTGTCCTCGTCTTGTCGTGTCCTGTATATATATATATTTACACCTTTCTTCGCATATCTTTATATATTTTATTATCCAAGAACTCAACTACAAAAGCTTTCCTGCAACCCGCCTCACCAATTACAAAAAAAAGTATTATTTACCTCAAATCTGAAAATCCACAGTGGAAGCTAGCCAGGGGCTAGCCAGAGGCTAACCAGAAGCCGGCCGAAACTAGACAAAAGCTACCCAGAAGCTAACTAGAAGCTAGCCAGTAGCTGATCTGAAGCTGCCCATAAGTTAGCCGGTTTGCTGGCTAGCGTTGGTGTTTCAGCTGCCCACGTTTGTGGTCTTCAGCTATTCATTTAGCTCGATAATCTATCGGCACTTTTGTGCAACGCGACTCGGACTGGAGCATACCGGGACTATTTTTCTCAGTGTCCCCGGATTTCAGCCGCAGGCTCTGGACGCTTGCACCTTGATTTCGCAGCTAGCTAGCTGCAAACCGTGTGACTATTGGCTTACGTCGATCCCGGAGCAAACTTAAATTATTCCGGAGCTAGCCAGCTGAGGAGTTCCATCAGCCACTCCTGGGCTACAGTCACCTATCCGGACCCGTTTTTTTTTTTTTGTTGTTGCTGCAGATGCGGAGCCCCATCGGGCCTTCACGACTGACTGCCGAAATTATCTGCCCGAGGGAGTTATCCAACTGGCACCTCCGTCGCAACGTTACCTGAACGCTCATCTGGGGCCCGCTAATCGTTAGCTGTCTTATCGGCTGCTATCTGAATAAGTATATCGGACAATTTTTCTTGGTCACTATATCTATTTTGCCAATTGGATTGATCCCCTCTACCACACGGAACCCCACTAATCTACCGACGGAAACGCACGAGGTGTCTAAAAATAGACTTCCATCCTATGCTAACTTGCTACCGATAGCCATCTACCCGGCCAGCTGTCTGGATCGCCGTGACCCCAACCAACCTCTACTCACTGGACCCTTATGATCACTCGATTAAGCATGCCTCTCCTTAATGTAAATATGCCTTGTCCATTGCTGTTCTGGTTAGTGTTTATTGGCTTATTTCACTGTAGAGCCTCTAGCCCTGTTCACTATACCATATCCAACCTTTCAGTTCCACCACCCACATATGCGATGACATCACCTGGTTTCAATGATGTTTCTAGAGACAATATCTCTCTCATCATCACTCAATACCTAGGTTTACCTCCACTGTATTCACATCCTGCCATACCTTTGTCTGTACATTATTCCTTGAAGCTATTTTATCGCCCCCAGAAACTTCCTTTTACTCTCTGTTCTAGACGTTCTAGACGACCAATTCTCATAGCTTTTAGCCGTACCCTTATCCTACTCCTCCGCTGTTCCTCTGGTGATGTAGAGGTGAACCCAGGCCCTGCAGTACCTAGCTCCACTCCTATTCCCCAGGCGCTCTCTTTTGATGACTTCTGTAACCGTAATAGCCTTGGTTTCATGCATGTTAACATTAGAAGCCTCCTCCCTAAGTTTGTTTTGTTCACTGCTTTAGCACACTCTGCCAACCCGGATGTTTTAGCCGTGTCTAAATCCTGGCTTAGGAAGACCACCAAAAATTCTGACATTTTCATCCCTAATTACAACATTTTCAGACAAGATAGAACGGCCAAAGGGGGCGGTGTTGCAATCTACTGCAAAGATTGCCTGCAGAGTTCTGTTTTACTATCCAGGTCTGTTCCCAAACAATTTGAACTTCTACTTTTAAAAATCCACCTCTCTAAAAACAAGTCTCTCACCGTTGCCGCCTGCTATAGACCACCCTCTGCCCCCAGCTGTGCTCTGGACACCATATGTGAACTGATTGCCCCCCATCTATCTTCAGAGCTCGTGCTGCTAGGCGACCTAAATTGGAACATGCTTAACACCCCAGCCATCCTACAATCTAAGCTTGATGCCCTCAATCTGACACAAATTATCAATGAACCTACCAGGTACCACCCCAATTCCGTAAACACGGGTACCCTCATAGATATCATCCTAACCAACTTGCCCTCCAAATACACCTCTGCTGTTTTCAACCAAGATCTCAGCGATCACTGCCTCATTGCCTGCATCCGTAATGGGTCAGCGGTCAAACGACCTCCACTCATCACTGTCAAACGCTCCCTGAAACACTTCAGCGAGCAGGCCTTTCTAATCGACCTGGCCGAGGTATCCTGGAAGGATATTGATCTTATCCCGTCAGTAGAGGATGCCTGGATATTTTTTTAAAATGCCTTCCTCACCATCTTGAATAAGCATGCCCCATTCAAGAAATTTAGAACCAGGAACAGATATAGCCCTTGGTTCTCTCCTGACCTGACTGCCCTTAACCAACAGAAAAATATCCTATGGCGTTCTGCATTAGCATCGAACAGCCCCCGTGATATGCAACTTTTCAGGGAAGCTAGGAACCAATATACACAGGCAGTTAGAAAAGCCAAGGCTAGCTTTTTCAAGCAGAAATTTGCTTCCTGCAACACAAACTCCAAAAAGTTCTGGGACACTGTAAAGTCCATGGAGAATAAGAACACCTCCTCCCAGCTTCCAACTGCACTGAAGATAGGAAACACTGTCACCACCGACAAATCCACTATAATTGAGAATTTCAATAAGCATTTTTCTACGGCTGGTCATGCTTTCCACCTGGCTACCCCTACCCTGGTCAACAGCACTGCACCCGCCACAGCAACTCGCCCAAGCCTTCCCCATTTCTCTTTCTCCCAAATACAGTCAGCTGATGTTCTGAAAGAGCTGCAAAATCTGGACCCTTACAAATCAGCCGGGCTAGATAATCTTGACCCTTTCTTTCTAAAACTATCTGCTGAAATTGTTGCCACCCCTATTACTAGCCTCTTCAACCTCTCTTTCGTGTCGTCTGAGATTCCCAAAGATTGGAAAGCAGCTGTGGTTATCCCCCTCTTCAAAGGGGGGGGACACTCTTGACCCAAACAGCTACAGACCCATATCTATCCTACCCTGCCTTTCTAAGGTCTTCGAAAGCCAAGTTAACAAACAGATTACCGACCATTTCGAATCCCACCATACCTTCTCCGCTATGCAATCTGGTTTCAGAGCTGGTCATGGGTGCACCTCAGCCACGCTCAAGGTCATAAACGATATCTTAACCGCCATCGATAGGAAACAATACTGTGCAGCCGTATTCATTGACCTGGCCAAGGCTTTTGACTCTGTCAATCACCACATCCTCATCGGCAGACTCGACAGCCTTGGTTTCTCTAATGATTGCCTCGCCTGGTTCCCCAACTACTTCTCTGATCGAGTTCAGTGTGTCAAATCGGAGGGTCTGTTGTCCGGGCCTCTGGCAGTCTCTATGGGGGTGCCACAGGTTTCAATTCTTGGACCGACTCTCTTCTCTGTATACATCAATGATGTCGCTCTTGCTGCTGGTGAGTCTCTGATCCACCTCTACGCAGACGACACTATTCTGTATACTTCTGGCCCTTCTTTTGACACTGTGTTAACAACCCTCCAGGCGAGCTTCAATGCCATACAACTCTCCTTCCGTGGCCTCCAATTGCTCTTAAATACAAGTAAAACTAAATGCATGCTCTTCAACCGATCGCTGCCTGCACCTGCCCGCCTGTCCAACATCACTACTCTAGACGGCTTTGACTTAGAATATGTGGACAACTACAAATACCTAGGTGTCTGGTTAGACTGTAAACTCTCCTTCCAGACTCACATCAAACATCTCCAATCCAAAGTTAAATCTAGAATTAGCTTCCTATTCCGCAACAAAGCATCCTTCACTCATGCTGCCAAACATACCCTTGTAAAACTGACCATCCTACCAATCCTCGACTTTGGTGATGTCATTTACAAAATAGCCTCCAATACCCTACTCAATAAATTGGATGCAGTCTATCACAGTGCCATCCGTTTTGTCACCAAAGCCCCTTACACTACCCACCACTGCGACCTGTACACTCTCGTTGGCTGGCCCTCGCTTCATACTCGTCGCCAAACCCACTGGCTCCAGGTCATCTACAAGACCCTGCTCGGTAAAGTCCCCCCTTATCTCAGCTCGCTGGTCACCATAGCAGCACCTACCTGTAGCACGCGCTCCAGCAGGTATATCTCTCTGGTCACCCCCAAAACCAATTCTTCCTTTGGCCGCCTCTCCTTCCAGTTCTCTGCTGCCAATGACTGGAACAAGCTACAAAAATCTCTGAAACTGGAAACACTTATCTCCCTCACTAGCTTTAAGCACCAGCTGTCAGAGCAGCTCATAGATTACTGCACCTGTACATAGCCCATCTATAATTTAGCCCAAACAACTACCTCTTTACCTACTGTATTCATTTATTTATTTTTGCTCCTTTGCACCCCATTATCTCTATCTCTACTTTGCACTTTCTTCCACTGCAAACCAACCATTCCAGTGTTTTATTTTACTTGCTATATTGTATTTACTTCGCCACCATGGCCTTTTTATATTTTTATTTATTTTTATATATATTTTGTTTGCCTTCACCTCCCTTATCTCACCTCACTTGCTCACATTGTATATTGACTTATTTTTCACTGTATTATTGACTGTATGTTTGTTTTACTCCATGTGTAACTATGTGTTGTTGTATGTATCGAACTGCTTTGCTTTATCTTGGCCAGGTCGCAATTGTAAATGAGAACGTGTTCTCAATTTGCCTACCTGGTTAAATAAAGGTGAAAAAAAATAAAAATAAATTTAAAAAAAGTAAGCATAATCATTATGCCTCTAGATTGCAGGTAAAAGCTGTTTCAGGTGTTTAAAAAATCACAAATGCTCCAACTTCCGGATGGGGGGGGGGGCATTGCCCCACTCCGGACCAGCCCCCAGTCATCCTCACATACTCTGAGGAACCACCGCTCACTAACTTCACAGCGACAAACGACATGACAAAGAGCTCCCACTGTTTAATGGATAAAAGATAGCTCAATCTGTCTGTCCCTCCGATGTAATGCAGAAACGATTCAAACACTCTCAGGTTCTTGGATTTACAGACAGAAGGGATAGTAATTGCGCAACAATCGATTCTCTCTCTCTTCTTCTTCTCCCTCTCACTCTCTCTGTCCCTTCTTCTGTGCAACACATGGACACACATGAAAGCAGTTTCTCGTGACTGGCAGAAGCTAGAATATTTCATGGAACTGTATATGTGTGTTATTATGCAATTCAGGTTTGACAAGGAGTTTGAAACATTTTCACTTTCAGTTTTTTATGGGGGCTAGATGTCATATT
This sequence comes from Salvelinus alpinus, assembly GCF_045679555.1. Lineage (NCBI taxonomy): Eukaryota > Metazoa > Chordata > Actinopteri > Salmoniformes > Salmonidae > Salvelinus > Salvelinus alpinus. The sequence continues at coordinate 14,663,863 of NC_092118.1, forward strand.
CCATTATACGTATAGGCTATGCTATGTCAAGGCTATGATACGTCAGGGCTATGCTACGTCAAGGCTGTGATATGTCAGGGCTATGCTACGTCAAGGCTGTGATATGTCAGTGCTATGCTACGCTATGTCAAGCTGGCACCTCTACAATACTTCAACTCAAGAGATCAGGGTTGGGGAAAGTACCGTAAGGTACCATTTATCATCAAAGAGGATTTTTCAATTTTCTAAATGGAATTTCAATTAACTTCCTTCATTGAAATGAAATGTATATGGTTGAGATTATCATCACGTTATGCATGTGATATCTGAGATATATCTTGTTGAAACTGAACAAATTGAGGCACAGCAAGCTGCTCCAAAGCAAGAAAGCTATTAACTAGAGTTATGATGACAAGCTTTTTGTCATCTGTATTTAAATGATTCACTAACCAGGAGTTAGTGACTCATTCCCCTGCTGGGAGGGAATCTAGACCCTCGTTTATGCAGCTCTATTTTAGAACAAGTTATTTCCTTCTTGGGTGGTTTTCATTAAAAATCCACTTAAAAATCCTTCCTGGTTGACAAAGGCCGTAGAAATCTAGTGGCTAGAATCTCATCACAATATCCTCCTTGACCAGATAACATCTTGTCCTTAATAATTCCATCCACCACTTAAATGAACCACTTAAATGAACTTTAAAATCATCTCAAGTCCTAGCTGTAGCCTACTTGTTTTAATGGCTCTAACATGCTCTCATCTTACAGCTTGTGAGATTATCTAAAACATGTTTCCCAGCATTCTAATATGAGTTGAAGAAAATGTGAATAAAAGTTGTAAGGTGAAACATCGGAAACCAAACTTCTTAAGAGAGATTAATTTATTGAAAATCCTTTGAAATCAACATCGGAAGACATACTCGATCAGGCGGGGACACACACTCAATGAAAGTCATAACTTGAGAGAGTTTTACAAGATCAAGGCAGAAAATGACTTTGTTAGCAAAGGCATAATGGAGATTATAAGCCCCGGCTCTCATATCTGAAACTGTGCTGAGTGGAGGCTACAACTGCCTCGAATACATCTCAGACATTACACTGGAGCGGAGACTGGCTGATGTCTCACTGTCACCCCTGAGGACACTGTTGATCCAAGGCATGTAGGCAGAGAGCTTCATGTAGACAGCGTATTTCTCCCTGGCACAGGCCTTATCGAAGGACAGGATCCCTGCAGCATACACTCTGCTGTCTTTGGGGTCCTGGACTGCCAGGGCACTGCCTGCATCCCCAGAGCACACATTCTCCTGGTACTTGCTGGCTCCAGTACAGAACATGTTGTCGTCTATGGTTGGAGTCCCGCTCAGCACTTGGCCACCGCGGTTGTACTCCGCCTTACAGAAGCCGTGCGATACCACAGGCAACACCAGGTGTTTCAGTGACTCAGCGGGGGTGAAGTGGACCCCCCAGCCCCAGCCTGTGATGATGCCTTTCTCCTGGGCTGCCTCAGCTAGGTCCTCACCCCTCTCAGGCAGAGGGATGGGCATCACATCCTCGCTCAGTGTGAATGGCTCCTTCAGCTGAATCAGAGCCAGGTTGTTGTCCCAGTCTGACACGTTCTGGAAGCCTGGGTGCAGAACCACCTAGAAGGGGGAAGGGAATAATACATAGGACCTCTTTTTGATGATCTACTGTATTTGTGCTCTGACTACCTGTAAGACTGAGAGAGCCCAGTGATGAGAGCCCAGTGCAGTTCTGCTTGCTGAAAATAGTGAATTGTCTGAATATTGTTTGAAAGAGATGGTAATGGGCATACTAGCTCACCTTTTCTACAGCAACTTCTTTGGAGGCATTGGCTTGGGAGCGTCGCGTGATGCCTAGGTACACCTTGGGGATGATTGGTTCTTTCCCCTGGGTGTCCTGCCTACTCTTCCTGACAAACAAGTTCCTGCCAGCGGTCAGGACCCAGCGGTCAGAGATTAGAGCTCCCCCAGCGAAGCCCCCGTTCATGACGTTTTTACTCAGGTAGACCATGGCCTGCCAGGGGACATGAGGGGCCAGAGTGCCCCCAACCATACGCCTGAAGCGCAGGTCTGGGCAAGAAACACAACAACATTATTTGTATACAATCTATACATTTAAAACACTCCCATCTCCATCGCACCACCTAGCACATACTGCTGTGCAACTCAAACACAACTGTAAAAGATTATTGCAGAAAAATGAAATGTGCCTCAATTCAATTCCAGCCTTAGTTTCAGTTTGAGTTTGAGTTTGCTAAAATCAGCACTATTCACTTGAATACACACAGCATTTGGTAATAGCTTTGTGGAACCTTGACCTGAAGCAAAGTAAATTCATGAATCCTGAAGCTCAGTAAATTCATGAATCATCGACTATTATCTGAAAAAGTAAGTGTTGTCATGACTTGAGCCAGACAAGGCTAGCTTTCACAGAATTACCTTGGGGGTCACAATACGCAGAAACCTAAATGAGGATGGAATTAGTGTCGTTTTTCTTCTCAAACATTTTCCTTGAAACCCTAGATTTCATGCTCTGTAGATTTTCCTAATGACATATCTTCCCATTCTGCTTGGAGGAAGCTGAGACTGAGGATCTCTCCTTTCTTTCCTCCTTGCTTCCCTTCTCTTTGATCCCTGTCATCTCATGTGTGTCGCTGCTGAATCGATTTTTAAGATAATCAGGATAACAGCTGTGAGCCGTGAGACTTAACAAGGTTCTCACTTGAAAGTGATGGTGACATCCTCATTTTGGCCACAGCTACTGTATTCTCTTCCTCTTACAGAGGCCAACAGGCTGAATAGAAACAGCTTGTGTCTGCTAAGCTCAGAGTAGCCTGAGGGGAGCCATAGTGAATATTGGCTTCAGAACATCCGATGAGAGTGACAGTGTAATTGAAATGTGAGTGATATCCTTACACGAACCAGTCACAATGGGCCAGCAAATATAATATGTTTTGGAAATAGAAGAATTGCACGTGTATATCCAATGTTTTTGGCGATATTCTGCGTCAATGGAGTAACCAGTACCCACCTTAACATAGACATGGGATAAGAAAGGGTGTCAATGCTCCTTGGTCTTGTTTTTGTTTGAAAGCGTTTCCTCTCTCCATTCAGAACATTTAATCCCTCTCACTTTGTTGACATTTCAATCTAAATCAGAAGAAGTAAGCCTGTATTGGCATAAAGCAGGGAGTTGGTTATGTTTCAGTTAGATAGATAGTTACCTGAATCGCCTGAGATCTCATCAATTGCATGTGATTCTTGGGTTTTGATTTTGATTCTGACCTGAGCCAGACAGACACAGGAGGCTGCGAGGAGCACTGCCAGGGATGACCTGTGGACAGAAGGAACACATGAGTACAGTACACACACACAGAGCCAACTGACAGACAGAGCCCAAACACTCACCAGTACCACAGCTAACTGTTCCTTTACTTAGGGCTTCTCGGGGTTTGCATGTTTACCTATATTTAGAAAATGTCTCTAGCTAGAGCAGTTTGAATGTTTTTTTGAAAGATTTAAGTAGCTGCATTTCCCTGCCATATTACAAAGATCCTTTGTTCAAAGACATTTCAGAGATTTATTTGGATTGGTACTGCAACAACAACAATTGCCAGGCAACTAGGGTTTTGTTGAGGAAAGAATATGAAAGGTATAACATACCACATTTTGATGGAAATATCAGTATATCAGTTTGTATGTTGAGCTGTGTCTCCTCTGTAAAGACGATGTACTCTGTGAGAAGTTATGGGACCAAGGCCTTATATCTGCTGAGGAGAGAACTCACCCCCTGTCTGCCCACCCCTGGGAATTCTGCTGGACACAGCTTCAGTTCTGATTCCCGAAAATCTGAGAGATTGCAACATCTCTGTTCAGCGCCAACCCATTATTGGGACCGTGTCTAAACCCTAACCCTGACCCCATCTGGAGCCCAGCCACAACCAACGAGTATCAGAGAAGACCATCTGAGGGATAAATCATTTCACAGGGTAGGAATTATGAAACCAGAACAGAACACAGCACATCTATAATGTGTGTGTCAGTTTGGTTTATTGAAAGTTAATGAGGTGCATATAAATGCCGCGTCAGAGTGTGTTATTTAAAAAAATGTGGTTACCATCAGAATCCCCAAAACTTTTTCTTGATTATGTTATTTGGAAAACTCCAATTAAAAAGTTGTTGTTGAAGTTATTGTTGACTCACATTTGCTGTTTATGACTCACTTTGGTAACACTTTACTTGACATCCAGCGTCATAACACGTTATGACACAGATATAACCAGGTTATAATACGTCATAACAGCTGACATAACTTGTCATAACCTGTTATAATATGGTCATAACACTGTCATGACACATATTTAGACCTGTTGTGACATGTATTGTGTTATTTCATGGCTGGTTATGACACCTACATAAGAGTGTCAAAACCCACAAAACCTACCACACAAGGCAAAACATTCCATTATACCATAGCCTACATGTCAACAGTATGTTCATGTTATATATATTAACCCCAATTCTTTGTGGCTGATGACTGATTTCAGGAGCAGGACAAGACACCCTCTTTTTTACTGATATAAGGGCATGTACAGTTGAAGTCGGAAGTTTACATACACCTTAGTCAAAGTACGTTCATCTCTAGGAGACAGAACGCATCTCCTTCCTGAGCGGTATGACGGCTGCGTGGTCCCATGGTGTTTATACTTGCGTACTATTGTTTGTACAGATGAAAGTGGTACCTTCAGGCGTTTGGAAATTGTTCCGAAGGATGAACCAGACTTGTGGAGGTCTTGGCTGATTTCTTTTGATTTTCCCATGATGTCAAGCAACGAGGCACTGAGTTTGAAGGTAGGCTTTGAAATACATCCACAGGTACACCTCCAATTGACTCAAATTATGTCAATTAGCCTATCAGAAGCTCCTAAAGCCATGACATAATTTTCTGGAATTTTCCAAGCTGTTTAAAGGCACAGTCAACTTAGTGTATGTAAACTTCTGACCCACTGGAATTGTGATACAGTGAATTATAAGTGAAATAATCTGTCTGTAAACAATTGTTGGAAAAATGACTTGTGTCATGCACAAAGTAGATGTCCTAACCGACTTGCCAAAACTATAGTTTGTTAACAAGACATGTGTGGAGTGATTGAAAAACAAGTTTTAATGACTCCAACCTAAGTGTATGTAAACTTCTGACTTCAACTGTACGTGATAAGCATATCTGGCTTATATGATTGTGATGGTCATAATGCTTCTTGACAGTGTCATAAAGTGTATTTTCTTAGTCCAAGTGAAGTGACACAGGATGGTCATAATGCTTCATGACAGTGTCAGAAAGTGTATTTTCTACAAGGTATTTAAAAGATGATGAAAAAACATAACTGTAAAGAATTCATTACAACAACAACAAAGTATTTAAGAAACAAACTTTTAAATGAAAAACGTTATTTGAATAAATGTGCATGTTGACACTCTTATGTCTTAACCAGCCATAAAATAACACAATATATGTCACAACAGGCATAAATATATGGGTCATGACAGTGGTATGACCATGTTATGACAAGTTGTGTCAGCTGTTACAACATATTATGACATGGTTATGACACTGGGTGTAAAGTAAAGTGTTACCCTCACTTTTCAAGAAGAATAAAATGTGCTTGCCTTTGAAACATCTGGAGGGAAACATTTACTTAGTGTTTTTGCATTTGTTGTAAAGGATCCAAGCTTTTAAAATACCAGCTTTGCGAAATCATGTGAATTCCACTTGGCTGTTGACCGAGGTACAAAGAACAGGTAGCCTAGTCGAGTAAAGTTGAGTAAACAAATAGTCTGTCCTTTTGCCAAGCTTCTTGGCTCTCAACAACATTAGGAAAAATCCAGCCTTGCAACTAAATAATATTCTGGTGTTGGGGAAAGAAATTGAAGGATTAAGTGACTTTCTTCCACTGGGAGATCTGGTCATTATCTGATGTATTCAATTCTGAGTTTGCATCCCAATATTACACTTTATATACATCATGGAAGACTGAAATATAACAAAACTGTTAAACATAGAAACACCGGATTTTCTGCGTAAAAAAATTAAATAATGTTTATTAATGACTCAATGATGAAAAATATGAATATCACTCCACCTGTGAGGCCACTAGGTCATTTGACTGCAGGACAGGGCTACTACCACATCCCATTTGAAAGCACCTTCTGACATGTATTAGTGTGCGATCTCATTCTTATGGCCACTCGTTGGAGTGGAGTAGTTTGTTCATAACCATCCTCCTTTAAGTCCGTGCAAAATTAGTTTGCAATAGTATCGATTAACTGTAAAATGAGAGGCTTTCATTGACAAAGAGAAAAAAAGCTGCAGTACTTTGTAACAAAGAGGTGAGCGTATAACGTACTGTCACGTTCCTGACCTGTTTTCTGTTGTTTTGTATGTGTGTGATGGTCAGGGCGTGAGTTTTGGGTGGGCAGTCTATGTTTTCCGTTTCTATGTTGGTTTTGGGTTGCCTGGTATGGCTCTTGATTAGAGGCAGGTGTTTTGCGTTTTCCTCTAATTGAGAGTCATATTAAGGTAGGTTGTTCTCACTGTTTGTTTGTGGGTGATTGTCGCTGTGTCTGTGTATTTTGCACCACACGGTACTGTCTCGTCTCGTTCGTTCGGTCGTTCCTGTTTATGTGTTCCTCGTTCATGTAAGTTCATAGTTTAAGTCTGTCTAGTTCGTTTTGTTATTTTGTAAATCATTCAAGTGTATTTCGTTTCGTGTTTTTTCCGTCTTGTCATTAAAACATTATGTATTCATCACCCGCTGCGCCTTGGTCAACTCACTCATCGAAAGACGACCGTTACAGAATCACCCACCAAACCCAGATCAAGCAGTGGGTTAACGGACAGCAACGACAGCAGCAATGGAGAGAAGAGGAATGGACATGGGAGCAAATATTCAACGGAGAAGGACCCTGGGCTAAGGTGGGAGAGAATCGCCGCTCTCGGGAGGAGGAGGCAGCCACAGCCCAGGAGCGCTGGTATGAGGAGGCAGCGCGGCGACGCGGTTGGGAGCCCGAGAGTCAGACCCAAAAATTTCTTGGGGGGGGGTACACGAGGAGTGTGGCAAAGCCGGGTAGGATACCTGAGCCAACTCCCCGTGCTTACCGTGGAGTGAGAGAGCGTCGTACTGGTCAGACACCGTGTTATGCGGTAAAGCGCACGGTGTCCCCAGTACGCGTGCTTAGCCCAGTGCGGGCTATTCCACCTTGCCGCACTGGGAGGGCTAGGTTGGGCATCGAGCCAGATGTCATGAAGCCGGCCCAACGTATCTGGTCTCCAGTACGTCTCCTCGGGCCGGCATACATGGCACCAGCCTTACGAATGGTGTCCCCGGTTCGCCAGCATAGCCCAGTGCGGGCTATTCCACCTCGCCGCACTGGCAGGGCTACGGGCACCATTCAACCTGGTAAGGTTGGGCAGGCTCGGTGCTCAAGAGCACGTGTCCTCCTTCACGGTCCGGTATACCCGGTGCCACCTCCAAGTACCAGTCCACCGGTGGCAGCCCCCCGCACCAGGCTGTCTCTCCGGGTTCTCTCTCCAGCTGCTCCCACCTGTCCAGCGCTGTCAGAGCTTTCCTCCTCTCCAGCGCAGCCAGTGCCTATACCACGCACCAGGCCTACTGTGCGCCTCAGCAGGGCAGAGTCGGCCGTCTGCCCAACGCCTTCTGCACTGCCTGTCTGCCCAGCGCCGTCGGAGCCATCTGTCTGCCCAGCGCCGTCGGAGCCATCTGTCTGCCCAGCGCCGTCGGAGCCATCTGTCGGCCCAGCGCCGTCGGAGCCATCTGTCTGCCCAGCGCCGTCTGAGCCATCTGTCTGCCCAGCGCCGTCTGAGCCATCTGTCTGCCCAGCGCCGTCTGAGCCATCTGTCTGCCCAGCGCCGTCTGAGCCATCTGTCTGCCCAGCGCCGTCTGAGCCAGCTGTCTGCCCAGCGCCGTCTGAGCCATCCGTCTGCACAGCGCCTTCTGAGCCATCCGTCTGCCACGAGCCATTAGAGCCGCCCGTCTGTCCCGAGCTGCCAAAGCCGCCAGCCAGTCAGGAGCTGCCAGAGCCGCCAGCCAGTCAGGAGCTGCCAGAGCCGCCAGACAGTCAGGAGCTGCCAGAGCCGCCAGCCAGTCAGGAGCTGCCAGAGCCGCCAGCCAGTCAGGAGCTGCCAGAGCCGCCAGCCAGTCAGGAGCTGCCAGAGCCGCCAGACAGTCATGAGCTGCCCTACAGTCATGAGCTGCCCTACAGTCATGAGCTGCCCTACAGTCATGAGCTGCCCTACAGTCATGAGCTGCCCTACAGTCATGAGCTGCCCTACAGTCATGAGCTGCCCTACAGTCATGAGCTGCCACCCAGCCCGGACCTGCCGGAGTCCCTCAGCCCGGACCTGCCGGAGTCCCTCAGCCCGGACCTGCCGGAGTCCCTCAGCCCGGACCTGCCGGAGTCCCTCAGCCCGGACCTGCCGGAGTCCCTCAGCCCGGACCTGCCGGAGTCCCTCAGCCCGGACCTGCCGGAGTCCCTCAGCCCGGACCTGCCGGAGTCCCTCAGCCCGGACCTGCCGCCCCTTATCCCGGTGCCGCCCCTTATCCCGGTGCCGCCCCTTATCCCGGTGCCGCCCCTTATCCCGGTGCCGCCCCTTATCCCGGTGCCGCCCCTTATCCCGGTGCTGCCCCTTCATTTAGGTGGTTTTAGTTGGAGGGTGGTCATTGGGAGGGGGATACAGAAGCGGGGAGTGACTATGGTGGGGTGGGGACAGCGTCCGGAGCCTGAGCCACCACCGTGGTCAGATGCCCACCCAGACCCTCCCCTGGACTTTGTGCTGGTGCGCCCGGCGTTCGCACCTTGAGGGGGGGGTTCTGTCACGTTCCTGACCTGTTTTCTGTTGTTTTGTATGTGTGTGATGGTCAGGGCGTGAGTTTTGGGTGGGCAGTCTATGTTTTCCGTTTCTATGTTGGTTTTGGGTTGCCTGGTATGGCTCTTGATTAGAGGCAGGTGTTTTGCGTTTTCCTCTAATTGAGAGTCATATTAAGGTAGGTTGTTCTCACTGTTTGTTTGTGGGTGATTGTCGCTGTGTCTGTGTATTTTGCACCACACGGTACTGTCTCGTCTCGTTCGTTCGGTCGTTCCTGTTTATGTGTTCCTCGTTCATGTAAGTTCATAGTTTAAGTCTGTCTAGTTCGTTTTGTTATTTTGTAAATCATTCAAGTGTATTTCGTTTCGTGTTTTTTCCGTCTTGTCATTAAAACATTATGTATTCATCACCCGCTGCGCCTTGGTCAACTCACTCATCGAAAGACGACCGTTACACGTACAGTATGTTGTCGTGTACTTATATTACTGTAGATCTAGGGATTGATGGTGACTGAACAGTATCGTTTACCTCATCAGTGTAATTACAGCATATAAAACAGCCATTGTTAATAGGAACTGTGTCAGGGTTAACGAGTTAGCAGATCGTCTCTCAGATGGTCTCATCGGTATCATTCATTCAAGTCTCTGAAACAGGTGGGCGGGCTAGCATAATACAATGACTGATGCAAGGACAGAGGGATGGATGCCCTGCCTGCCTGCCTGCCTGCCTGCCTGCCTGCCTGCCTGCATGCCTGGCACTGTAATGCTGTTGATGTCTCTGAACTGTCATGCTCTTAGTGCCTGATGTTACATAAGACTGGTAACGTCATTGTGGCTCTATGTCACACTCTCACAAACACTGACTGTCCTTAGGCCTTGTGATTCCAGACTGGAACCTGTGTGTTGTGTTGGGTATCACACTACAGGACAGGATATGATGTACAGGTACATGTACAGATAAAAACAGCCATCTGCCAGCAGCCATTTCATTTAGCGTTTTCACATGTGTATGTGTGTGTGTGCGTGTGCGTGTGCATGTGTGTCAAATAAAATGTTATTTGTTACACGCAGTGAAATGCTTACTTACAAGCTCTTTCCCAAAGATGTAGAGTTTTAGATAAAAAGATTAAAAAACACATGAGAAATAAAACACACAAGCATGAAGCTATATACAAGGAGTACCAATACCATATTAACGTTCAGGGATACGTGGTAATTGAGGTAAATATGTACATGTAGGCAGGGGTAACATGGCTAGGCATCAGGATATAATAATAAGAGTGAAAAGTAGCAGCAGTGTATATGATGGGTGTATGCGTGAGTGTGTGATTGCGCGCGCGTGTGTGTGTGTGTGTGCGTGCGTGCGTGTGGATAGAGACCTGTAAGTGTGTGTATATAGCCAGTGCAGGTAGAGTCAGTGCAGATAGTCCATACAGATAGTCCGGGTAGCCATTGATTAGCTATTCAGCAGTCTAATTGCTTTTAAGATAGAAGCTGTCTCGGAGCCTGTTGGTCTGAGACCCGTTGCTCCGGTACCGCTTGCCTGACGGTAGCACAGAGAACAGTCCATGGCTTAGGTGGCTGAAGTCTTTGGCAATTTCCTGGGCCTTCCTTAGACACTGCCTGGTATAAAGGTCCTGGACGGCATGGAGTTCAGCCCCACTGATGTACTGGGCTGTCCACACCACCCTCTGTAGAGCCTTGTGGTCGAGGGCGGTGCAGTTGCCATACCAGACGGTGAAACAGCCAGTCAAGATACTCTCAATGGTGCAGCTGTAGAACTCCTTGACGATCTGAGGGACAAATCTGTCTTTTTAGTTATTGTTTTTGATTTGTTGTTGAAACAGGGAGCCTCCGGCAGCGTAAAAAAAATTGGAATGATGTCAGAGGGGAAAAAAGTGTGTTGGTTGTTTGCAGTAACTTCTTTGTTGTTGTAATCTCCCAAACAGACGTGGCAGTTTCACCAATTAAGGATTCCAGCTGTAGCCCTTTCCCGCAGTCAAATGACCTAGTGGCCTCAAAAAGGAGGATGGTTATGAACAAACTACTCCACTCCTACGAGTGGAGTACTTTTGTTTCAAAGTAGATTTGTTTGACTACCAAGAAACACTCTGTGTGACACAGATTTAGTCCTCTGCAGTAAAAGGTTTTTAAAGCAGGAGAAAGAGACGAGTTGGTGCACTGTTACCAGCCTTTACTCTTCAGCTGTCCTCTGTATGGTTGCACTTTCACGTTGCTGTACTACGCATTCAGCATCCTCTCTCCTTTCGCTGCAGCACAAATCAGGATAGCTATGTCTGTCTATACAAAGGTCTTAGTCATGAATGTTTCAAACTATTCACGTTGATTCAATCACTGCTATTCAATAGGGAATCAACAAAGGTTTACACCACACATTGATTGCCAATGAGAACTGTCCCTTTGAACCAGGTGACTCATATGCCTGAGTCATCTGTGATCATATAACATTCAAAACCTCCTTAGATCAACAAGTCACATAGTCTTGAATGACACCTACAGGAATTTTGTAACTCTGGACGTCATTCATTTCTTCTATATTTTATTTTGAAAGAATATTTCAAATCCATTGCTCTGAGTCATAAGAGTTCATTGTATTTCAGCTGAATTCATTGTATTCACAAGTGATGCTCCCATTGAGGAGCCTCTCGATCTACGTAAATAGTGCAGTGGAGTCAGGCAAGTTGGCCATGGACTTTCTTTGTTTGGCACGGTCTGTTTCACCTACCCAAAAGCTACTTGAAACTTTACGTCTTTTAGTTTGAATGACTCCTCGGCAAAGATACAATCCCGTCAACAGTTTAATTCATAGATCTGTTTCTTCAGAATGCAATCATTTATGATGTTTACGCATTTGACCTTCACTGTCCTCAAACCTTTGTCTGACCACATATAAACACACATATAAACAGACACCGAGTCATCTGTTGTAGTCTGGAGGACTGGCTGCTGGCTGCTTGTCAACAACTTTACAGTCCATCTATTTATGTATTGCCTCATAACCTTAGTTTAACTGTTGTACCCCATCAGATCCCAAAATAAAATATTGTTTTACTCCATTGTTTGTAAACAATGCCTCAAAACATGGTTAAAACTATAACTTTGATTCCATGGATGGTCAGTCCTTGCATCCATAACTCTGTCTATAATTTTGAAAGTGGTTTCATTTCTCCAGCCCCATCGCGCATCCCTTTACTAAAACGTTGTTATGGTTCAAACTGCAGATTACCATTGGCTACATTAGAGTGCTTCTAAAACAGGATGGAGGAATTCACAATTGACAAGAGGAGAATCTACATAGTAAAGCACTCAAAGCAAAAATGTCAGTAACACCACTCAGCACAGATGCGATGACTCTACCTGACAGCCATGTGGTTTAAAATACAGCACATTCTCACCAGGGTGCTGTACCTTTAAAGAGATGGTGTGGGCTGTGCTGTGCTGTGGGGGACCATATGGTGAAAGGACGCCAAGGAACTTTGTAGATCATATGAGGTATGGGGTCATTAAGTGGGAGGGGGTGGGGTCAAAGCCATTTGATGTGACCGACCGAGAAAATGGGAAGAGGGCATGGAAAGGCAATGGGAGCAGTGCTTCCTGGGTCTAATATTGTGATGTTAGCGTTATAGTCTACCGATCAGCTGCATTCCCCAGTTGTCTCTCATTGTGGGTCATATTACCATAGAATTGGGAATTAGAATACTAGAACAGTTATTTAATAGGATCTCTATACCTATTATTCAGCTGGAGTGGACTGACAAACTCATTAGCTAGCTACATCCTCTCATGAGAAACAAAAGTCCTTTCGGAAAATTAGTCAAATTAATCGCATGGGTGAGCTTACTTTCACTCAGAGCCTAATTTAGTTACATGGAGAGTTTTTCTTCTGGAATTTCTATTTTGCATCAGGCTATGTCACTACATGCTGACTGGCTTTTAAAAGAGGATAATGAACTGAGAACTGTCTTTTCTCTGCGGTATTGTTTTGCTATCTTGTCTGACAAGTTGACTGAGTGTGATCTTGGAGGGAAGACACTGTGCTGAAAATATAAATATAAATCGCAACAGTCAGCACGCCATTTTAATATAGCCTTAGGGGTTTGTAGGTACAGTATGTGAACCCCATACCACACAAATGCATTATAAGACAAGACAAACATGGACATGCTAGGGGGAATGCTTTGACGTTGCCAGATTATCCAAATCGGAAAGAAAAATGACCTTATTGTATTTCTATGTGATTGAGTGTGTGCATTTATATGAAGTTAATTTATATGTTGTTAACAATTATGTAGTAAGTCACTAATAGTTCAGCAGCCCAATAAGACATCTAGGGATTGAAGAAGTGTTTACCTGGCTCTGTGGATCTACCGTTGACTGCAAGCTGTTGTTATTTTATTGTGATAAGTTATTATGATTGGGTGAAGCAGCCAAGCATGCTCAGTGCATACACATGAAGTGCAGTGATAGTGGAGGGGGGAGTTGACTGGGATGGTGCCTCCCTGAGGGCTGCGGCAAGGCCGTGGCAGGATGTGACCCATGCCAGGGCCCCTAAGCGATGTGCTGCTACCGCATCTACTGGAGCTGGGCTGACGGTCGCCAGCGTATGCTCTCTGCTTCACAAGGGCATGGACTCTGGCGGGGGATTAAGAGTGCACTGCCAGGGGTGGAAGAATGGGAGAGGAACAGAGAGGGGGGGGGGGGGAAATGAGAGAAAGGGAGAAGAGGAGAGAGAGTGGGGAAGAGGAGAGAGTGAGTAGGGGAGGGAGAGAGTGCCCGAACAAGGAAGCCAGGGGAAAGAATACGAGCCACAGAGAGAGAAAGAGAGAGCTAGGTAAGGGTTAGATCACGTAACAAATTCATTCCACAGAGGGCCGAGTATCTACAGGTTATCCCTTCACCCTTGTACTTGATAGATGAATTAAAGTCACTAATTAGTAAGGAACTCCCCTCACCTGGTTGCCTAGGTCTTTATTGAAAGGAAAAACCAAAAACCCGCAGTCCCTTGGGAATCAAATTTGACACCCCTGGGCTAGACGTTTTTGACTGTGGAGTTGTTGACTGTGGACTGACTGGAAAAAGACTGACTGAGGGAGAAAAAAGAGTGAAGCAGTGCCTAATTTGTAAATTGGGAGATGCCGGAACAAAAAGTAAGCATCAGAGAGGGGTGACCTGGGGAGCTCTGAGGTACCGGACGGAACACATGAGAAAAAAATCACCTTCATAAGAAAGCATTGGATGCAAATCATCACATTTGCGTAGTGGCATCGAGCAGTAGAGTACAGGCACTTACAGAAGTCGCACACATGGGAGAAAGAACATTTGTGGCCTAGGGTCCGGAATATTGTTGGCCTTTTTATAAATGCATTTAATGCAATTCTACTTCATTTTACATGACTGGAGACTTTGGCATAATCCTTTTGAATGCTGCATTCAAAACAACTGGGAACTCGGAGCTGGGAAATCTCTGACTTCTGACTTCAGTGCGTTCAAGACAACTGGGAAATTGGGGGGAAAAGGAGCTCCGATTTGGAAAATTTGTTTTGAACGGAATTCCAAGTGTGGAACTCTGGCCTCTTTTAGACCTCCGACTTTCTGACCAGAAGATCACTGACATCATGATTCAACCTAGTTTTTTTTCAGAGTTCCCAGTTATCTTGAAAGCACAAAATGATCGAAATGACAGGCTACTTAGACTGACAAACTGAGAATCTGAGATCAATGAAAACGACCTTGAATCCATCAATAGCCTAGGCTTAGGTGTGTGGAGACAATTGTATGCTACAATATGAGGAATAAATTATAGTCCTAAAAAAGCATATGCGCTCGTGCAAAAAACATCTCTCCCTCACTTTCTCTCATTTCACTTTGTAAAACAATAGTTTTATCAAATATGTTGGTAGCCTACAGCTGACGGATTGGAGACTTATCTTTTCAGCAGGAGCCATTTGCTTTCCAACCTGTGTTTTCTCACGATTGTAGACTATTTGAAATATTAGGAAAGGACAGTTTTGTCTGCATGCTGTTTGCTCACCCACAGATTTGCTGAGCGTTCCCGACTGTAGGCTATGCCTTAATATTGGGCTACATTACACAGCTAGGCAATTTTTTAAATAAGCTATTGATCCTCTGTGTCTAAATGATAGGCCTTCTCATGAGGTAGTTCTGCTATTCTGAATGATTTCATTTATTTCTGAACAGACAACAGTAATTCTATAACTTTAGCAAATGTATTTCAAATTTTCAGGCGTGCTGCATAAGGAAATACATTCTGAAGTGCATTGCTGGAGAGATGAGTTGCAGGCTCCTGTCTATCAGAGCAGAGGGAGAGAGAGATTATAGAAAGTGAATCTCATTGTAATTCTGTGAGAGATGGGGGGGTGAGAGAGAATTAAAGATGAGGCAACTCGAATGAACTTTGATCGCGTTTGTTATAATTTGTACATTGCAAAAAGGGACAATTATTGTTGATGCCAGAAGAGGTACCGGATCTGGCCAAATACAGTTGAAGTCGGAAGTTTACATACACTTAGGTTGGAGTCATTAAAACTCATTTTTCAACCACTCCACAAATTTCTTGTTAACAAACTATAGTTTTGGCAAGTCGGTCAGGACATTTACTGTGTGCATGACACAAGTAATTTTTCCAACAATTGTTTACAGACAGATTATTTCACTTATAATTCACTGTATCACAATTCCAGTGGGTCAGAAGTTGAAATACACTAAGTTGACTGTGCCTTTAAACAGCTTGGAAAATTCTAGAAAATGATGTCATGGCTTTAGAAGCTTCTGATAGGCTAATTGGCATCATTTGAGTCAATTGGAGGGGAACCTGTGGATGTATTTCAAGGTCTACCTTCAAACTCAGTGCCTCTTTGCTTGACATCATGGGAAAATCAAAAGAAATCAGCCAAGACCTCAGAAAAAAAATTGTAGACCTCCACAAGTCTGGTTCATCCTTGGGAGCAATTTCCAAATGCCTGAAGGTACCACGTTCATCTGTACAAACAATAGTACGCAAGTATAAACACCATGGGACCACGCAGCCGTCATACCGCTCAGGAAGGAGACGCGTTCTGTCTCCTAGAGATGAACATACTTTGGTGCGAAAAGTGCAAATCAATCCCAGAACAACAGCAAAGGACCTTGTGAAGATGCTGGAGGAAACAGGTGCAAAAGTATCTATATCCACAGTAAAATGAGTCCTATATCGATTTAACCTGAAAGGCCGCTCAGCAAGGAAGAAGCCACTGCTCCAAAACTGCCATAAAAAAGCCAGACTACGGTTTGCAACTGCACATGGGGACAAAGATCGTACTTTTTGGAGAAATGTCCTCTGGTCTGATGAAACAAAAATATAACTGTTTGGCCATAATGCCAATCATTATGTTTGGAGGATAAATGGGGAGGCTTGCAAGCCGAAGAACACCATCCCAACCGTGAAGCACGGGGGTGGCAACATCATGTTGTGGGGGTGCTTTGCTGCAGGAGGGACTGGTGCACTTCACAAAATAGATGCATCATGAGGAGGGAAAATTATGTGGATATATTGAAGCAACATCTCAAGACATCAGTCAGGAAGTTAAAGCTTGGTCGCAAATGGGTCTTCCAAATGGACAATGACCCCAAGCATACTTCCAAAGTTGTGGCAAAATGGCTTATGGACAACAAAGTCAAGGTATTAGACTGGCCATCACAAAGCCCTGACCTCAATCTTATAGAAAATTTGTGGGCAGAACTGAAAAAGCGTGTGCGAGCAAGGAGGCCTACAAACCTGACTCAGTTACACCATCTCTGTCAGGAGGAATGGGTCAAAATTCACCCAATTTATTGTGGGAAACTTGTGGAAGGCTACCTGAAACGTTTGACCCAAGTTAAACAATTTAAAGGCAATGCTACCAAATACTAAATGAGTGTATGTAAACTTCTGACCCACTGGGAATGTTATGAAAGAAATTAAAGCTGAAATAAATCCCTCTCTCTACTATTATTCTGACATTTCACATTCTTAAAATAAAGTGGTGATCCCAACTGACGTAAGACAGGGAATTTTTACGAGGATGTAAATGTCAAGAATTGTGAACAACTGAGTTTAAATGTTTTTGACTAAGGTGTATGTAAACTTCCGACTTCAACTGTAGGTTCTAGAACGAAACAGTCCAAAACTGAGCGGTGCCAGATCCTGTTCCGGCAGGATCCGGCTTAAATTAAGCACTGGAGTGAGGGAAGGAGAAAGGTGAAGAGCGGTTTAGAGAAAACATCTTATCCCAGGAAATGGAGAGAAGATTGGAAGATTGTTTTCCTCCGGTTATTAAACAAATAGTTGGCCGATGTCGTTTCAATTATTTGAATTCCATTTAGTTCGTTATTTTTGTGATCCCAATGCGCCGTTTCTCTAGAGAGAAATCAAATCATTCTCGAGAGAAATCAAGTCAAAAACTATATGGGACACTGGGCTGAAGGGAGTTGTAGTTTTCATTAACCAACTATTAATTAACCTAGTTCAGCGCAGAAATGTGGTAATTAACTACAGTAACCACGTTTTCATCCTCAGTTGATATGTGGGTAAAGTATACGGTATAAATAAATACACTAGCTATGATGGAAACAGGAAGATTTGGTACAATTGTATAAATGCAGACAAATAATTTCTTCATTTGACATGGTGGGATCTTTTTGTGTCTGTAAAATTAATTATGGAGGAATGGCGGTGGAAACGCCTTTAAGCTCAAATATTTATGTAATAACATCATTTCGAAGTAAACTTGTCACGCGATGATATTGTGTGTGGTCCTCCCACTACGACTCAGGAAACCATGCAGTTTATTAGGCTACAGATTTTAAAAATTATGATGAATTTCACAGGGTGGTGAAAGTGCACGGTGATGAGCATGATGCTCCTTTCCAATAAATATCGAGGGTCTTATTCTGGTGACACAATGCTCGACTGCCATTTGTCAAATACAAATATCCATAATAATTTAATCACGTGTACTAGCCAGTGACCAGGCATTCAGGGTAGGTGGGGCACCTGCTTTGAGCCCCACACTTTTGCATATTATTTTAGCATTAATATGTGTCACATAACAGTTTGCAAACAATGTAAAAAAAATTATAATCATAAGAGTTAATAAAGCCTCCATGCAAACATGGTCTCTTTTTTGCTTCCTTGAGTAAGGCAGCTCCAAAATGCAGGTGTTTCAGCCTAGCTCAGCGCTTTCTGTGGTGGTGGGGCAGCCAGCGGAAAATACAGAGCATAGGGGTTGGTAATGTTCTCTAGTTGCGCCGTGATTGGCTTTGTGTTCTGTAACTCATGGGGACACTTAATCACTGCCAAATCTAACATGCTGACCACACCGCCCACGTCGTGTTCATGAGAATTGCTAAATAAATGTACATATACATGTTATTCAATCTACAATCTAAACTAGATGTCCTCAATCTCACAAAAATTATCAAGGAACCCACCAGGTACAACCCTAACTCCGTAAACATGGGCACCCTGACCAACTTGCCCTCCAAATACACCTCTGCTGTTTTCAATAAGGATCTCAGCGATCACTGCCTCATTGCCTGCATCCGCTATGGATCCGCGGTCAAACGACAACCCCTCATCACTGTCAAACACTCCCTGAAACACTTCTGTGAGCAGACCTTTCTAATCGACCTGGTCCGGTTATCCTGGAAGGATATTGACCTCATCCCGTCAGTCGAGCCGAAGCCTGGTCGTTCTTTAAAAGTAATTTCCTCAACATCTTAAATAAGCATGCCCTTTCAAAAAATGTAATACTAAGAACAGATACAGCCCTTGGTTCACTCCAGACCTGACTGTCCTCGACAAGCACAAAAACATCCTGTGGCGGACTGCACTAGCATCGAATAGTCCCCGCGATATGCAACTTTTCAGGGAAGTCAGGAATCAATACACGCAGTAGTCAGGAAAGCAAAGACTAGCTTTTTTCAAACAGAAATTTGCATCCTGTAGCTCTAACTCCAAAAAGTTTTGGGACACTGTAAAGTCCATGGAGAATAAGAGCACCTCCTCCCAGCTGCCCACTGCACTGAGGCTAGGAAACACTGTCACCACTGATAAATCCACGATAATCGATCATTTCAATATGCATTTCTCTACGGCTGGCCATGCTTTCCTCCTGGCTACCCCAACCCCGGCCAACAGCTCCGCAACCCCGCAGCTACTTGCCCAAGCCTCCCCAGCTTCTCCTTCACGCAAATCCAGATAGTAGATGTTCTGAAAGAGCTGCAAAACCTGGACCCGTACAAATCAGCTGGGCTCGACAATCTGGACCCTCTCTATCTAAAATTATCCACTGCCATTGTTGCAACCTCTATTACCAGTCTGTTCAACCTCTCTTTCGTATCGTCCGAGATCCCTAAAGATTGGACAGCTGCCGCGGTCATCCCCCTCTACAAAGGGGGAGACACTCTAGACCCAAACCGTTACAGACCTACAGTATATCCATCCTGCGCTGCCTTTCTAAAGTCTTCGAAAGTCAAGTTAATAAACAGATCACTGACCATTTCGAATCCCACCGTACCTTCTCCGTTGTGCAATCTGGTTTCTGAGCTGGTCACGGGTGCACCTCAGCCACACTCAAGGTCCTAAACGATATCATAACCGCCATCGATAAAAGACAGTTCTGTGCAGCCGTCTTCATCGACCTGGCCAAGGCTTTCGACTCTGTCAATCACTGCATTCTTATCGGCAGACTCAATAGCCTTGGCTTCTCAAATGACTGCCTCGCCTGGTTCAACAACTACTTCTCAGATATAGTTCAGTGTGTCAAATCGGAGGACCTCTGGCGGTCTCTATGGGGGTGCCACAGGGTTCAATTCTCAGGCCGACTCTTTTCTCTGTATATATCAACGATGTCGCTCTTGCTGCAGGTGATTCCCTGGCCCACCTCTACGCAGACGACACCATTCTTTATACATCTGGCCCGTCTTTGGACACTGTGTTAACAAACCTCCAAACAAGCTTCAATACCATACAACACTCCTTCCATGGCCTCCAACTGCTCTTAAACGCTAGTAAAACCAAATGCATGCTTTTCAACCGTTCACTGCCCACACCAGCACGACTAGCATCACTACTCTGGACGGTTCTGACTTAGAATATGTGGACAACTACAAATACCTAGGTGTCTGGCTAGACTGTAAACTCTCCTTCCAGACTCATATTAGACATCTCCAATCCAAAATTAAATCTAGAATCGGCTACCTATTTCGCAACAAAGCCTGCTTCACTCACGTCGCCAAACATACCCTCGTAAAACTGACTATCCTACGGATCCTCGACTTCGGCGATGTCATTTACAAAATAGCTTCCTATACTCTACTCAGCAAACTGGATGCAGTCTATCACAGTGCCATCCGGTTTGTCACCAAAGCCCCTTATACCACCCACCACTGCGACCTGTATGCTCTAGTCGACTGGCCCTCGCTACATATTCGTCGCCAGACCCACTGGCTCCAGGTCATCTATAAGTCTATGCTAGGTAAAGCTCCGCCTTATCTCAGCTCACTGGTCACAATAACAACATCCACCCATAGCACGCGCTCCAGCAGGTATATCTCACTGGTCATCCCAAAGCCAACACCTCATTTGGCCGCCTTTCCTTCCAGTTCTCTGCTGCCAATGACTGGATCGATTTGCAAAAATCGCTGAAGCTGAAGAATTATATTTCCCTCACTAAATTTAAACATTAGCTATCTGAGCGGTTAACCGATCGCTGCAGCTGTACATAGCCCATCTGTAAATAGCCCACCCAATCTACCTACCTCATCCCCATATTGTTTTTATTTACTTTTCTGCTCTTTTGCACACCAGTATTTCTACTTGCACATCATCATCTGCTCATCTATCACTCAAGTGTTAGTTTGCTAAATTGTAATTACTCCGCTAATATGGCCTATTTATTGCCTTACGTCCTCATGCCATTTGCACAAACTGTACATATATAGACTTTCTTTTTTTCTACTGTGTTATTGACTGTACACTTGTTTATTCCATGTGTAACTAACTCTGTGTTGTTTGTGTCGAACTGCTTTGCTTTCTCTTGGCCAGGTCGCAGTTGTAAATTAGAACTTGTTCTCAACTAGCCTACCTGGTTAAATAACGGTGAAATAAAAACATTTTAATAAAACATTTGCAGCCACACTGCTCTATTTGTGACGCTTCACTCGCTACAAGTCCTGCTTCTCCCATCTCCTCATTGGTTATTTGCAGCATAAACCCACATGGGTGATTGAAAGATGAACTGAGGTCCACACTTCAGTTCAGTTGGTGGTGCTAATGGAGCTTAAAGTTGGTTGTCAACTGCCATATAGGTCCGAAGAAGAAGAAGAAGAAGCCAGATGGAGGAGAGATTGCTAGAAACAAACTCGGTTTACCCTTATCTGTGGATGAATTGTCAGAGTAGAGGACCTTGTGCATTTCAGGTAAAATAACAACCCAATGTTTATATCCCAGGACAAATTAGCGAGCAACAGCAAGCTAGCTAGCTAAATTGCCATAAATGTTTAATGATATACGACCTGTCCCCAAATTAATATAGTTGGTTCAGATATCGTTTTGGTATTTCAACCTGCGTGTCCTGATCGCGGGCGCGATGGCACACGCAGACACACGTGCGCGAGTGGTTTGGTCAGCATATTAAAGTAGAGCTCGAAAATTCAAGCCCTTTGGGTGATGCCATAGAGTTATATTAGAAGAGCCCATCCAAGAAGGCTCAAGGTAATTGGCCACAGATAAAATTACTTCAAATCAATGTTATTTCTACAGTAGCTTTGATTGGACTAGTCATGTCAACATCATACTTTCAAAATCTTAGCTAGCAGTCATCATCATGAATCAAGTCGACAATCTACTGGCAAATCCTTTTTAATCCTTGTCATATGACGAGAAATAATGAAGAGAAATTATAGATAAAATGTATCAGTGCTCATCGGCCAACAAGTTGGAAATAGCAAATTCAGCAATGAGTTGGTTTGGAAGGAACCAGTGGCTAACTGCAAGCATTGCAAAGCAATCACTAGCCTACTATTCAGTGGAGTAGGTGTGTGGTCCCAATTCTTGGTTTAACCTCTAACGAGTCTCCCTCCCGGATCCGGGATCCTCCTCATCAAAAAAGCTGACTAGCATAGCCTAGCCTAACGCGACAGGGATATCATATAATATAATTTCATGAAATCGCAAGTTCAATACAGCAAATGAAAGATAAACATCTTGTGAATCCAGCCATCATTTCTGATTTTTTTTATGTTTTACAGCGAAAACACAATATATATTTATATTAGCTCACCACAATAGCCAAACACAGAACGCCATGTTTTCACCATGTTTCCACCGCATAGGTAGCTTTCACAAAACCCACAAATAGAGATAAAATTAATCACTAACCTTGAACAACTTCATCAGATGACAGTCTTATAACATCATGTTATACAATACATTTATGTTTTGTTCGAAAATGTGCATATTTGAGGTATAAATCGTAGTTTTACATTGCAGCCACCATCACAAATAGCACCAAAACAGCCAGAATAATTACAGAGAGCAACATGAAATACATAAATACTCATCATAAAACATTTATGAAAAATACATGGTGTACAGCAAATGAAAGATAAACATCTTGTGAATCCAGACAATATTTCAGATTTTTTAAGTGTTTTACAGCGAAAACACAACATATATTTATATTAGCTCACCACAATAGCCAAACACACAACACCATTTATTCACCACCAACATAGCTTTCACAAAACCCAGAAATAGAGATAAAATTAATCACTAACCTTTGGACAACTTCATCAGATGACAGTCTTATAACATCATGTTATACAATACATTTATGTTTTGTTCGAAAATGTGCATATTTAGAGCTACAAATCGTGGTTTTACTGTGAATACGTAGCCACAATGCACCAAATTATCCGGAGATATTTTGGACAGTCACCTAATCTAACCAAAGAACTCATCATAAACTTTACTAAAAAATACATTTTGTACAGCAAATGAAAGATACACTGGTTCTTAATGCAACCGCTGTGTTAGATTTTTTAAAGTAACTTTAGTACAACATACAGCATGCAATATTGTGAGACAGCGCCCTACAATTCTCCGCCTTGTTGGAGCCAACATAAAACACAAAAATACGAAATAACATCATAAATATTCTCTTACTTTTGATGATCTTCCATCAGAATGTTGTGCAAGGAGTCCTAGTTCCAGAATAAATTGTTGTTTTGTTTTAGAATGTCCGTTTCTTCTGTCGAATTAGCAACTTTGGCTAGCCATATGGAGGGCACATGTCCAAGAAATCTTTGCGCCTGGAACGAAAAATTCCAAAATTCCCAATAAACGTCGAATAAACTGGTCAAACTCGGTTGAAAATCCTACTTTATGATGTTTTTCTCATATGTATCCAATAAAATCAGAGCCGGAGCATTTCGTTGTGTATACGTAACGCATTTCAGAAGACAATGTGGAGTTCCCCTGTGCGCAGTTGAAAACTGACAAAAGAGCAGACCTGTCACTCCAAAAGCTCTCATTCGGCCTCACATCAAGCTAGACACCCCATTCAACCTTCTACTGCCTGTTGACATCTAGTGGAAGGCGTATGAAGTGCATACAGATCCATAAATATAAGCCAGTTGAATAGGCAGGCCCTGACACAGAGACCCATTTTCAGAATTTTCACTTCCTGTCTGGAAGTTTGCTGCCAAATGAGTTCTGTTTTACTCACAGATATAATTTGAGTGTTTTTCTAACTTCAGAGTGTTTTCTATCCAATAGTAATAATAATATGCATATTGTATGATCTAGAACAGAGTACGAGGCCGTTTAATTTGGGCAAGATTTTTTCCCAAAGTGAAAACAGCGCCCCCTATTAAGAGGAAGTTTTAAGGGTCTCTTTTCCAACATTGGCCATGCTGTCAATCCAGCACGATTTCTGCCGCTTTCAAAACAACTGTTAACTCTTAAATCTGACTTCAGTGAGTTCAAGACAACTGGTAACTCCGACTTGAAAAATAGGTTTTGAACGGTCATCCAACTCGTAATTGTAAATCTGGCCTCTTTCTAGAGCTACGACCTGAAGGTTACTGACATAATCATGATTCGAAAATGTTTTTTTTTCGAGTTCCCAGTTGTCTTGAAAGCACCATAAATCCAGAGAATGACAGATTTTGATGACAAAGTTTGATGCCACCTTCCTGTTCAAGTGAGCACAGCACAACAAGGTGAGTCCAACATTGGCTTGTATGCTGCTGCATAAATTATGTAATATGCCAGGGAGATATGTATACTGTAGCTAAGAAAGTAATACTAAATGTATGTTGTGTAGTAAGCTGTTAGTAGCCCATGTGCCTCACCTTAATAATTTGGTCTGTTTTCCCCTCTTAATTTTGCCTACTGTTCTGACTTGGTGGTGCACATGTAGCCTATAACCTGTTTTAGAGAAATGTAATCATTATTGTAAGAGCTTTCCATTGTCTGCTTATTTTATTTGACCCCTTTTTCGATCCAATTGGTAGTTACAGTCTTGCCCCATTGCTGCAACTCCCGTACGGACTCGGAAGAGGTGAAGGTCGAGAGCCATGCGTCCCCCGAAACACGACCCGCTAAGCCGCACTGCCTCTTGATACACTGCTTGCTTAACCCGGAAGCCAGCCAGGAGGAAACACCGTACACCTGGCGATCGTGTCAGCGTGCATGCGCCCGGCCCGCCACAGGAGTTGCTAGAGAGCGATGGGACAGGGGCGGCCGGTCAAACCCTTCTCTAACCCGGACGACGCTGGGCCAATTGTGCACCGCCTCATGGGTCTCCCGGTCGCGGCCGACTGCGACACATAGACGAGACGGTCTCATAGACGAGACGTAACATAGTAAATGTAAATCAGGGACTTCCAAATCAGTGTCACGTTTGGTATGGTTACATTAGACAGAAGGTTACTTAAAAAGTTGGGTGGTTGGTCGGGGTGGATGGGTCTAGCAACCCAAAGGTTGTGTATTTGAATCTCATCATGTACAACTTTAACATTTTTACTAATTAGCAACTACTTACTACTTTTTAGCTACTTTGCAACTACTTGGCATGTTAGCTAACCCTTACCCTAACCTTAACCCTTTAACCAAACTCCTAACCCTAACCTCAACCCTAACCTTAACCCTAACAATAACCCCTAACCCTATCCTCTAGCTTAGCTAACGTTAGCCACCTAGTTAACGTTAGTGTTAGCCACCTAGCTAACGTTAACCACAGCAAATTTGAATTCATAACATATCATACATTTAGCAAATTCATAACATATTGTATGCATTGCAATTCATAACATATTGTACGAATTGCAATTAGCAACATATCATACAAATTATAATTTGTAACATATCATACTACACTGAACAAAAATATAAACTCAACATGTAAAGTGTTGGTCCAATGTTTCATGAGCTGAAATAAAACATTCCAGAAATGTTCCATATGCACAAAAAGCTTATTTCTCTCACATTTTGTTTACATCCTTGTTAGTGTGCATTTCTCTTTTGCCAAGATAATCCATCCACCTGACAGGTGTGGCATATCAAGAAGCTGAATAAACGGCATGATCATTACACAGGTGCACCTTGTGCTGGGAACAATAAAAGGCCACTCTAAAATGTGCCATTTTGTCACACAACACAATGCCACAGATGTCTCAAATTTTGAGGGAGCATGCAATTGGCATGCTGACTGCAGAAATGTCCACCAAAGCTGCTGCCAGATAATTGAATGTTAATTTCTCTACCATAAGCCGCCTCCAACGTTGTTGAGACACTAGTCTCAATGTCAACAGTGAAGAGGCGACTCCGGGATGCTGGCCTTCCAGGCAGAGTTGCAAAGAAAAAGCCATAACAGCCTTCATTTCTCAGAACAAGAATAGACTGACGAGTTTCAGAAGAAAGCACTTTTTTTCTGGCCATTTTGAGCCTGTAATCCAACCCTAAACGCTGATGCTCCAGATACTCAACTAGTCTAAAGAAGGCCAGTTGAATTGATTCTTTATTCAGAACAACAGTTTTCAGCTGTGCTAACATAATTGCAAAAGGGTTTTCTAATGATCAATTAACCTTTTAAAATGATAAACTTGGATTAGCTAACACAGCGTGCCATTGGAACACAGGAGTGATGGTTGCTAATAATGGGCCTCGGTACGCCTATGTAGATATTCCATAAAAAATCCAGCTACGATAGTCATTTACAACGTTATCAATGTCTACACTGTATTTCTGATCAATTTGATGTTATTTTAATGGACAAAAAATATGCTTTTCTTTTAAAAACAAGGACATTTCTAAGTGACCCCAAACGTTTGAATGGTAGTGTATCTGTGACCAACAGATGCATATCTGTGTTCCCAGTCCTTATATGAACTATAACTCAGTAAAATCTTTGAAATTGTTGCACGTTGCATTTATATTTTTGTTCAGTATAATTGAAGTGTCCCAGATTTAGTTTACTATGTTACATCTACCTCTGAGTCCACGTTGTTTATCTACTTTGAAGAGCTAGTAAAATGATTTTGTCAGACAGCTCTGCAGCATACTTAGGCAGGCTTGCCTAGCTGAATATGATGACCAAAGACAGTACGAGGAGCCCAGAGATAACATTGTCTGGCTGGCTGCTCCTGCCTGAGCAGAGATGAGATGATGACTTTAAGGAATGAAACATGGTAAAGCCATCAAATAAAAACGAAAATAAAAACAAAGTAATATACACAACTGAAATATTGTATTATTTCATAGTAAATTACTATTTTTCTATTGATGTCTACTCAACGTGGACCTGACAGAGAAAATGTAATATTTTCAATATTTTGTCAATTGAATGTTCACAGTTGTTGGCTTTGGAACTTCCATTAAAAAGCTCTAAAATCATTTGAAAATCATTATTTCATAATGGTTCTCCTATGAGGACAGCCGAAGAATCCTTTTAGGTTCTAGATAGCACCTTTTTTATATGAGTGTGAAGAGCGCACAAGACATAGGGCATATAAGTCGCTTGGAGTTGTGAGGGACAGAAGGGGGAGGGGACGTGGGAGGGAAAGTGTGGGGGAAAGAGACTGGGAGAGAGATGCTGCTGCGTGTGGACTGTAGCTTGCAGCTGCAATTGTGGAAGAGCGAGAAAGCGTGCTCATGTGAGAGAGACTCAGAGACTACTAGAAAGAGAGAGAGGGATATAGTGAGAGAGAGAGAGAGTGAGAGAGAGAGAGAGAGAGACAGACAGAGAGAGAGAGAGAAGGCTGAAGCACAGAGAGTGAAGTAAATAAAGAATGCACGAAAGACAGTAGAGTGGCGCAATGCTTCTCTGTCTACTGTAGATGTACGAATTCGGTTGTGTCTGTGGAGGCAGTGTGATACCAGAACGACACATTTGCTGTCTCATCCACTTGTCTCCTATCAGCTGGATTTACTCAGAAAAGGACATCAATGACCATTGGACCATTTACTTGTTCACAATATTGCAGGCACTAAAGGTGAACTTTTAAGAAGTGCAGTGACAATGCAGGTGAGATTCTCTTGATTATTCTAACACTGTACATGTGTTCAACTGTATGTTGTACTGAAATTAGAGTTTGGTTTGCCAGATTTGAATTTGAGCTTTTGGTTCATGGCATTTCTATCTGTTTATAATTGGGGAAACTGAATATCTACCAGATGCTGAGTTATCTATATTTCATATGTTATGTTTGCGGTAAAAAATATTCAACAGCTTCTGTCTGAAGCCAGTTGATGTGTGGACAGAGGCTGTGCTGTTTAGTTAAATTGAGGTAATAAGCTGTTACTATGCATTTACTTGTAATCTGAGATATATTTGATATGCGCTTCCAGGTAAAAAACAAAACAAAGATGTGCTTTGAAAAGTGAACTTTTATGATTGAGTGTAGAGAACAATGACGTACTGTGTCTCTGTATCGCTCTTCTTTCCCCTCTCTCATACCGTACACACAGATACAGTCACACTCACAATATGTGTTGCTTTTGTTCAGTAAGTCCTGTGCTGCTGGCTCTCCCTAGAGCTGCAGACAGCAGGACAGTTGATGGAGAGACGTGCTCTGGGTGGGATGCCTGTTCATTAGATGAGTGTGATTGAGACCACAGCATATTGACAGGGAGTAGAACAACGAGACTTCTGTACATGGTTAACAAACACAACAAAGATCAACAGAGCAAGCGAGGAGATAGCTATAGATCAACGGATAGCTAGATTAAGGAATAAAGCACTGTTCACAGTGGTCTTCACACATCCTGCAACAGCAAAATAAATTGATAGAGAAAGTAAGAGGTAGATGAGAGGTGTGAAAATAGAAGGCTGGGAAGAGATATGCAGTATGGGGAGTCGTCAGAGATTGAGTAGACTTTGGAGAAGGGAAGAAAGGGTTAAAGGAGGAGAGGGAGTGTGAGAGAGATGAAGGAGTCACTGCTGTGGTCAAGTACAGCTAGGCCATGACAGTGAAGACAGCCCTTGGCTTGGGGGGACATCGAGTAGAAATGGCCAGTCCATTATTCCAGATGAGCGTTTCCTGCTCCAGGGAGGGAGCCCTGACCTAGCCCCTAATCCAGCAGCCTTCCCCACGCCTCGCTTCTCACTCAAGGAGACCGCCACGGCTCTCCTCACACAGTCAAACATATATCCACTGCATGCATGACAAGCACAGGCCTCATGAGCCCCATGGTCAGTCAGCCCTCCTCACCCACCTCCTCACCAAAAGGTTCACCACACACTTCTGCCTACCACTTAGGCATTTTACTTTGCACAGACGCCTGTATATCAGTTTTAATTTGTATCAGGGGCAAGGCATTTGTTCGTCTATTGTTATACTGCTAGTGCACACAAACACTTGCATCTCCTTGGTCTTTTGCATTGGTTTGGAGTTTGTGAGATTTGTTTTGTTGTAAAACTAAAATATTGTGTGCATGAAGTCTAGTAAGTCTGCCAGATCAGAGGCAGAAGGGATGACCAGGGATGGACTCTTGATAAGTACGTGAATTTGACCATTTTCCTGTCTTGCTAAGCATTCGAAATGTAACAAATACTTCTGGGTGTCAGGGAAAATGTATGGAGTAAAAAGTAAAAAAAATTCTTTAGGCAGGTAGTGAAGTAAAAGTAAAAGTTGTCAAATATAAAGTACAGATACCCCAAACAATGACTTAAGTAGTACTTTAAAGGTTTTTTACTTGAGTACTTTACACCACTGGTTATGTGTCATTAAATTATGCAAGTTGAGCTTCCACCTCCCATTATGACCTGTAGAGTAAATTGCTGCTCTTAGTTGAGCTATTTAGTCATGGTGATTGGTCTATAGGCATGGCTCATAATGAACAAAAAAATGCAGCCTCTCTGTCCATGTTGGATTCATTAGCTTCATTCAGCCTGTTGCACACACACATACGTCTGCGTTCGAAGATTGCATGGAGAGAAAAAGCACCTTTGAATGTGCCGTAAAGGTTAAGGGCTCCATTATTCTGTGTGCATTATCTTAAACATGTGAGGTGTGTCACTTAGGCTGGTCCTGCTGGGCCATACTGATAGTTCCCATGGCACTCATCCTCGATGTTAATAAACTGGATGTAATTAGCTTGAAGAATACTGTCAGTCCCTGGAGAACCCTTGATCTGTGTCCCTAACGTAAGATGAAGTGGGAATGCTGCTGCCTGAGGAGCTCCAGCTGCAGTCAATATGAACTGGGCTGGGCTATTTTTACAGTCGGACTCACAATGTTCTTTAACACATTTCCACGTTCACATTTTTTATTGTTGTTCTGTCAGTGTTCCCTCCAATTGCCTTTTTCTTGCTAGATGTCTGTCTCTTGATGTCTTCATGCACAGCAGTCAAGGGGATATTGTGTGGGCGATTGAAAGGGAAAGGTGTGTAGTTGTCAGCTGAAACCAAAATGTGGTTCTGAACATTGAGTACTCTTGGACTATCAGTTTCGAAGACAAGCATAAAAATGTTACGCAATAACAAGATTTAGAAGGAACATTTAGCTTCCATCTTACCTCACATAAAAGGTACCTCTGAAATATGATGGACTATTTGATTACATACAGTCAAGTCCCAAATTATTGGCACCCTTGAGAAAGATGAGCAAAAAAAGACTATATGAAATATATAATACAAATACCGATCTACAGTATTTGAATGCAAAAAAGGGAAAGTTAAATTGTTTTATACTAATGCAAGTGCTAAGAGGAAGAGATTTTATTTAACAAGTAATAAAATAGGGTCTTTAAAGAAAGGTATCAAAATTATTGCCACCCCTGTTTTTAATACTCTAGCACACTCCCCTTGCGAGGATAAGAACACAGCCTTTAAAAATGTTTTTATGATGATTGTAGAACATTTTGGGAGGGATCTTATACCATTCCTTCATACAGAATATTTCCAGATCCTTGATATCCTTCGTCTGCCCTTGTGGACTGCCCTCTTCAATTCAAACCACAGGTGCAACTCAATATTAAGAAGGTGTTCCTAATGTTTGGTAGACTCAGTGTGTATGTATAGATTTTCTTTAATGAATACTACTAACAACAACAGAATAAACACATTTTGGCCAAGGGATCCGTGGAATAAGTTTAGAGGGTGTAATACAATACAATGTCATATTATTAATTTACAATTTTTCACTGATGAATTTGATATCACAAAAAAGTTAGAGAACCCCTGGGCTAGGGGTTAGGGCTTAAGGTTAGGGTTAGGGAAGAGTTAGCTAACAAGCTAACATGCTAAGTAGTTGCAAAGTAGCTCAAAAGTAGTAAGTAGTAAGTAGTACATTTTTTAAACAAAAATAAGTAACCATCCTTTTTCATTTTCACATGTAGCAAGCAAAGTGTTTGTTGTTTCCAATCAACATGGGTAGTAGCTGAGTCAGACAGACAATACAGTTTTCATGCATCTAATTAGCCTATTTCTCAGTTACGCCGGTGGCAACCCTGTCACGACTTGTTCGGGCGGCGTTCGGCGTCACCGGCTTTCTAGCCATCGCCGCTCCATTTCTCATATGTCCATTTGTTTTGTCTTGTTCCATACACACCTGGTTTTCATTCCATAATCACTGCATGTATTTAGTCATCTGTTCCCCTCCATGTCTTTGTGTGTAATTGTTTATTGTTATGTGGATATTGTCAGGCGCCATACTTTTGTTACGTTCCGTGTTTTGGCACGTTTATGTTTTTATGTGCTGTCGTTTTTGGACCGGAATTAAAGTGCGCCTGTTTACTACACTCTGCTCTCCTGCACCTGACTTTGCCTCCCGTACACACCCCTAACAAACCCGCCTCTGCTATCAAGTTCAAAAAAGTTAGGTGAATCAGGTCGGACTCGGATGGAGAGTGAGTGAGTTGTTCAAGATGGATAAACAAAGGCAAGACTAATTGGTGCACAAATACGCCGCAAAAAGCTTTATCTGATCAAGCTCGTGTCAAATTACAGACGATAACCACATCAGCAAAGCTACCACCTTGTTCTCAACTGACCAAACACCATCGCAGGTGGAAGCTAGTAGGCTTAGTCATGCAGCAGCTAGCACTAGAGTCTCCCAGTCCCCAGAGACCTCACTGCCAGGGCCTGGCAATGACAGTGGCCTTGCTTCTCCTCTACTTCCTCCCCTCAAGAATAGTGACAGTTCCTCTAGAGAGAGTACCGGTCCTCCTCTTCTCCCAGGAAACCAAGCTGATGACTGTCAGAGACCCAGCGGCGCTGAGCAACCCCCCTCCCTTCTATGAACACTGGTAAAAGCCTATGAGTGATGAGACTGATATCCCCGACAGCTAGCCCTGAGTACCAATCTGTAATATAAAGAGGCTACCAGCTAAATACTGTATATAGCTATAGATAGGCTAGTAGGCTAGACTGCATTGTTTGCATAATGAAACAAGCCCTAGTAAGCTATTGTTTTGACAGTGGACTGATTTGTATTATTTGGCATTAATAGACTGGTTTTATGCAGCCCAAACTTTCTATCCGTACTGAGAGAGAGTGCAAGGATGGCTGGTAGGCTATAGGCCTACAGGACAGTTGTATATTAAAAAAAATAATCTATTGGGTACTGATTTAGTATGCTGTTGCATCGAAAGTTCATTTTACAATCTGACATTTTAGAATTTTCCACTTTAATTACTGAACAAGTAAATACACTATTGCCATTATTGCCGTAAATACATTATTACATTATAGCATTCGAAATTGCAGCTTTGCGACACCGTAGGCCTATAACTTCGTGAAACATAAAAGTTTGACTTAACATGAGAAAATGACGACCAAATAAATATAAACGTATCCATTCAAGCAAAGCTACAAGATACTTCAAGCACTAGCACCACATAATCTGATATGGGGAGCGCAAACTCCGATTTTGCTCGGGGTCCAGAGAAACTGCGCTACGCCAGTAAGCGTAACATATAATTTGAGTGACACAAATTTACATTTACTATGTTACGTCTAGACTTTGAGACCAGGCTGTTATTTTATATAGTCTTTTTTACTCATTTTTATCAAGAGTGCCAATAATTTTGGATCTGACTGTATATTGCAGTGAAACAAAACAATGTTTCTCACAAATCCCCTAATCAAGCATTGTGATGTGCATAGAATAATAAATATATATTATGTATTTGTATTTTTTATTTAACCTTTATTTAATTAGGCAAGTCAGTTAAGAACAAATTTTTATTTATAATGACGGCCTACCCCGGACGACACTAGGCCAATATTTGCTGTGATACAGCCTGGATTTGCACCAGGGACTGTAGTGATGCCTCTTGCACTGAGATGCAGTGCTTTAGACCGCTGCGCCACTCGGGAGCATGAGAATATGACATGCCTATGACAAATTTCCAGTACAGTGCAACACCAAGTTTCTATTGTCACGTACACAAGTACAGTGAAATGCTTTTCTTGTTTGCTCTTTCCCAACAATGCAGTAATGAATATAAGAAGTACTATAAAAAATAAACACCATACAAAAACCTGTGGGGTACACTGTGTACTTACACTGATTTGGGAAGTATACAGTACATGTCATTTCTTTTGAATACATCATGATTGCCCATTTTGTAGTATATTCAATACCTCAAAAGAGGTTGTCCGTTGATGGGGATTTGTGAGGTGTCGCTAGCAGTGCCCTTCTGCAGAACATACTGTACAGGTAACTGCCAAAATAAAGGAAACACCAACATAAAGTGTCTTAATAGGGCCACCACGAGCCTCCAGAACAGCTTCAATGCACCTTGGCATAGATTCTACAAGTGTCTGGAACTCTATTGAAGGGACGCAACACCATTCTTCCACAAGAAATTCAATAATTTGGGGTTTTGTTGATGATGGTAGAAAACGCTGTCTCGGGCACTGCTCCAGAATCTCCCGTAAGTGTTTAACTGGGTTGACATCTGGTGACTGAGACACACACACAAGCCTGTGTGGAGGCATCTGCTTTCAATAAACTTTGTATCCCTCATTTACTCAAGTGTTTCCTTTATTTTGGCAGTTACCTGAAGGTCATTTTAGGAAACATATAGCTAGACAGCACAGTAGGTCATATGAGTGTTATCATGCAAATCAACTCTGTATGATGTGTTACATAGCAGTGTTTGTAGTTTTCTTTTGAACAGGTTTGATGGTTTACCTTGGTTTATAATGTTCCTGCTTGTTTCTCCAGTAGCATCTCTCAGTCCAGCACATGGGCACCAGGAGCACAAAGTTCACCTAGTAGTGAGGTTTGTCCTGGGCCTCGTCCAGACTACCATGACTGACCTCCTGGCCAACCTGAGTGTTCCATGGGGCACACAGGCGATTGTGAGACCCAACCTGACAGCAGCTGCCCTGGTTGTGCCAGGGTCAGACAAGTCTCTGGCCCCCTTCTGCACCTTCTGCTGCTGTGGCCTGCTGAACCGTACCCTGGCTGTGGTGTTTATGGTCAGTCTGGCCTTCGCCATAGTGGTGGGCAACGTGGTCACGCTCACCGTCTTCATGCAGACAAGACAGGTCCGCACACCACAGGGATACCTCAAAGGTAAACAAACAAACTCACTGATTCATTCAGAATGAGCTCATTTACTCTCTAGAAATGCTGTTGATTTGGATAGGAGAGAATGGTAGTCACATGTAAGTTGCTTATGTTTACGCACATAGGTGCAATAGATTCTCTGACATGGAAGAACAAGCTTTGGTGTTTTTGACATTGAAAGGTGAAATTCATTTAAATTCAAATTCTGGTTTAATGTTCTGGAGTTGTTCTAAGATTTCTAGAGTCACATGTTTGTTTATGTTGCCTGCTGGTTACATATAATTTTTTAGCAGATACTCTTACCCAGAGTGACTTATAGGAGCAATTATGGTTAAGGGCCTTGCTCAAGCACACATCGATACATTTTTCACCTAGTCAGCTCAGGGATTCGAACCAGAGACTTTTCGGTTACTGGCCCAATGCTCTTAAACGCTAGGCTACCTGCCACCCTGCGTTAGTTATATTGGCAGGATTAATTAAGACAGTCGGTGCTTGTTGATTAACAGAGAACTAAATCAATCTTCAATACTGTTCAGTTACAATCAGGGATTCCTTTGTGCATTGCCTCAAAAGCCGCGAAACCATTTCCACACAGACTGTTGATTTTTCCCCCATGGAATTGAATGTAAAATCAGCTTTTAGAACACAGGGATTTGTACCGTATGTGGTTGAGTGTGAACTGTGAATGACCTTTCTCTCCTGACAGTCTCTCTGGCCATAGCGGACATGATGGTTGGACTGCTGGTGGTTCCTTTCTCTGTCTACACTGAGATCTCTCTGATGGTGACCAGTTCCCCTCCTGTCTGGTACCAGGGGGGCACTGACCCCTCCATGGGGGGCCTGGTGGGACCCTGGCAGCCCTGCATGCTGATTGGTCCAGTCTTCGCCGGCTGTACATTTGTCTCCATCAGTACTATTTTCCTGATGACGGTAGAGCGCTGTGTGGCCATCTTATGGCCCCTTCATAAGGACCACCTGGTGACACGGAGACGTACCCTGTTTCTCATCCTCTTCTCCTGGGCAGGCAGTTTCCTCCTGGCCCTGGCCCCCCTCATCCTCAGCAACAACTTCACACTGGAGTACAGTGAGTGCAGCCGGATGTGTAACTACGTCCCCCTGTGGGATGGAGTCACGCTGCCCTCTGACGCCAACATCCTCCTGCTGTTCCCTGTGTTTGACTTCACGCTGCTGGGCGGCACCCTGGTATTCAACATCCTGTCCTTCACCAGCATCCGCCACTACACACGCAAACGTAAGCTCATGTCAGAGGGGAATGTAGGGGTCGAGGGAGGGGGAGGCGGCTGCCAACATAGACCCTCCTTCTCTGACATCAAGGCTGCCAAGACGATCAGCATTCTGACGTTTGCCTTTACGGCTTCCTTCACCCCCATCGCTGTGTTTGTGCTGGGCAACGTGGTGGGCTTCACCTGGTGCAACTTCTCCTTCGTAGCCTTCTGGATACTGACTGGGAACAGCTGCTGTAATGTGATAATATACAGCGTGAGAGACCAGCGCTTCAAGAAAGGAGTGACTCTGCTTTTTCAGAGGGAGCACTCACCTTCCCACGGGGAGAAAGGCGGAGCTACACCACCCCCACTCACCTTGTGACTACACCCCAAACCCCACCTCCTCTATTTTGAAAAGACAACCAGTGCCCTTTTCTTTAACTTTACTATGGAGAGAGGGATTTAATCGGCATTTAACTTCAGGTAAAACAACAACAAAAAAGACACAATTATGGAAAATTAATTGTTTCCATTTTTTTTCACTGTGTCTAAATAATGAAACATAACTGTAGCTAACCTATGCGGTATCTAGTAGTTGCCAGTTATTCCCAGCATCATTTAAATCATATGACTCAAGCTGTCTCATTGGACTAGGTGAGATATCTGTGGGGGATATCTTAATAACATGCACTTTATCATAGAGTTGTAAGTAATGTATGGTTTTCATTTGTTTTGTGACTATCCAGAAACGTGTTAATTTTGCACAATTTTCTCTATAATAGCTTTTATTTTTGCTATAATACCATTATATTCATGAGGATGGCCTAATCAAATGTGAGTGAATGAAATGAATCTAAATCAAGAGTGATGTTGATTTTTTATAAAGTTATGGGCAAATCCACAGGTCCCTGATCTGTACTACACATAAATGCATAATTATGGATATGAATGTCATTCTCTTCACGGTGATGTATCCTGAATAGGTTCACAAAGGTTTACATATGCAATATCCTCTTTTGCATATTTGAGTATTATTCTACACACTGGATATTATTTTAATGAGCTCTGCCCCCAAACAAGACCAAATGAAATCTGAACCAATCATAGATGTCTTTGTTTCATAAGTTTGGACATCAAAGTACAGCAGAGTACAGTAGAGTACAATACAACACAGTAGAGTTCTGTACAGTACAGTAGAGTACAACACAGTAGAGTTCTGTACAGTACAGTAGAGTACAATACAACACAGTAGAGTACAATACAGCACAGTAGAGTAGAAATCAGTACAGTAGAGTTCTGTACAGTACAGTAGAGTACAATACAACACAGTAGAGTAGAAATCAGTACAGTAGAGTAGAAATCAGTACAGTAGAGTACAATACAGCACAGTAGAGTACAATACAACACAGTAGAGTATAAATCAGTACAGTAGAGTTCTGTACAGTACAGTAGAGTACAATACAATACAACACAGTAGAGTAGAGTACAATACAGCACAGTAGAGTAGAAATCAGTACAGTAGAGTACAAAGAGTACATTACAACACAGTAGAGTAGAAATCAGTACAGTAGAGTAGAAATCAGTACAGTAGAGTTCTGTACAGCACAGTAGAGTACAATACAACACAGTAGAGAACAATACAACACAGTAGAGTTCTGTACAGTACAGTAGAGTACAACACAGTAGAGTTCTGTACAGTACAGTAGAGTACAATACAACACAGTAGAGTACAATACAGCACAGTAGAGTAGAAATCAGTACAGTAGAGTTCTGTACAGTACAGTAGAGTACAATACAGCACAGTAGAGTACAATACAACACAGTAGAGTAGAAATCAGTACAGTAGAGTTCTGTACAGTACATTATAGTGTACTCAACTCTAGTGTGCCCTACTGTGTACTGTACTAAACTCTACTCTACTGTACAGTACTGTACTAAACTATACTTTTCTTTACTGTATGGTACTGTACTGTACTGTGCTGTGCTGTGCTGTGCTGTGCTGTCCAAACTTGTGAACCCAACTGTGATTTGTGACTACTATTTCAAGGCACAAGGCAATGTTTCATAAACTTACAGAAGGCAGAAACATTTCTCCAAAACAAAATATGTGTTTGATATTAGTTGGCAGGTGTCATTTCTTCAACATTATTGTGTTTTGATGTATTTATGATACCTTTTTAAGACTTTTTCTGGTAGTTTTCAAAGACCCCTTTTCCAGAAAATCAAAGCACTTGCTTATTCCTAATTTCTAGGATGGAAAATTGTAAAAAAAAATATACACTGCTCAAAAAAATAAAGGGAACACTAAAATAACACATCCTAGATCTGAATGAATGAAATATTCTTATTAAATACTTTTTTCTTTACATAGTTGAATGTGCTGACAACAAAATCACACAAAAATGATCAATGGAAGTCAAATTTCTCAACCCATGGAGGTCTGGATTTGGAGTCACACTCAAAATTCAAGTGGAAAACCACACTACAGGCTGATCCAACTTTGATGTAATGTCCTTAAAACAAGTCAAAATGAGGCTCAGTAGTGTGTGTGGCCTCCACGTGCCTGTATGACCTCCCCACAATGCCTGGGCATGCTCCTGATGAGGTGGCGGATGGTCTCCTGAGGGATCTCCTCCCAGACCTGGAATAAAGCATCCGCCAACTCCTGGACAGTCTGTGGTACAACGTGGCGTTGGTGGATGGAGCGAGACATGATGTCCCAGATGTGCTCAATTGGATTCAGGTCTGGGGAACGGGCGGGCCAGTCCATAGCATCAATGCCTTCCTCTTGCAGGAACTGCTGACACACTCCAGCCACATGAGGTCTAGTATTGTCTTGCATTAGGAGGAACCCAGGGCCAACCGCACCAGCATATGGTCTCACAAGGGGTCTGAGGATCTCATCTCGGTACCTAATGGCAGTCAGGCTACCTCTGGCGAGCACATGGAGGGCTGTGCGGCCCCCCAAAGAAATGCCACCCCACACCATGACTGACCCACCGCCAAACCGGTCATGCTGGAGGATGTTGCAGGCAGCAGAACGTTCTCCACGGCGTCTCCAGACTCTGTCACGTCTGTCACATGTGCTCATGTGCTCAGTGTGAACCTGCTTTCATCTGTGAAGAGCACAGGGCGCCAGTGGCGAATTTGCCAATCTTGGTGTTCTCTGGCAAATGCCAAACGTCC
The DNA here is from genome assembly GCF_045679555.1 of Salvelinus alpinus. Classification (NCBI taxonomy): domain Eukaryota; kingdom Metazoa; phylum Chordata; class Actinopteri; order Salmoniformes; family Salmonidae; genus Salvelinus; species Salvelinus alpinus. The sequence goes on from NC_092118.1 coordinate 14,702,240, forward strand.
TGCACGGTGTTGGGCTGTAAGCACAACCCCCATCTGTGGACGTCGGGCCCTCATACCACCCTCATGTAGTCTGTTTCTGACCGTTTGAGCAGACACATGCACATTTGTGGCCTGCTGGAGGTCATTTTGCAGGGCTCTGGCAGTGCTCCACCTGCTCCTCCTTGCACAAAGGCGGAGGTAGCGGTCCTGCTGCTGGGTTGTTGCCCTCCTACGGCCTCCTCCACGTCTCCTGATGTACTGGCCTGTCTCCTGGTAGCGCCTCCATGCTCTGGACGCTACGCTGACAGACACAGCAAATCTTCTTGCCACAGCTCGCATTGATGTGCCATCCTGGATGAGCTGCACTACCTGAGCCACTTGTGTGGGTTGTGGACTCCGTCTCATGCTACCACTAGAGTGAAAGCACCGCCAGCATTCAAAAGTGACCAAAACATCCGCCAGGAAGCATAGGAACTGAGAAGTGGTCTGTGGTCACCACCTGCAGAACCACTCCTTTATTGGGGGTGTCTTGCTAATTGCCTATAATTTCCACCTTTTGTCTATTCCATTTGCACAACAGCATGTGAAATTTATTGTCAATCAGTGTTGCTTCCTAAGTGGACAGTTTGATTTCACAGAAGTGTGATTGACTTGGAGTTACATTGTGTTGTTTAAGTGTTCCCTTTATTTTTTTGAGCAGTGTATATAGACTCTTAGCTTCCATTTGACAGCCAGTTTGATGTGCTCCTATGACCTTTACAAGTTGGTGTTCATAGGTCCTTTTACATGAAAATGACCTTGTTCATCTCATGGATGCCAGTGTACACAAGGAAAAATGTATCTGAATGGTACAACAAGCAAGAATGAATACGAAACATAAATGAAACATTTATAAATTCACTGAAATAGACATAACGATTCAGATGCCTTATCTTATGTTTTGAGTGTGAATGACCCACAAAGACCAAATTCTCTGTTTAATCTGTTCTGTTTGGCGGCTGTAAAGGTACACCATTAGAGGGGCTACATTTACCTCTGAATATTCTCATTAAATACCATTATATGTTGAGTATAAAATTATTATTATTCAAGGAAAAACATGTTCCAGATATTTACAGCACTTATACAATGTTGATCGAATAAATGCTAATCAACTTACTTAAATTCAAATAATATCTAACTTGAAATTACATGACTTAAAGTAAACATTTTTTAGCATTTTCAATAAACATCACCAAAAGAAATCAGGATAATTTGCATATGATCAGTACTAAATAGCTGTTTGGTACATTTTGTCACAGTGGCAATGATAATATTTCATGAAAATAAAATATCTGTTTTGAAATATTTTACAAGCTTAGAGACTTTGGTTTATGTGAACATTGCTGTGTCAATATTTAAGCACTGTACAGAACTTTATCAGTATTGCATTATTCATCAGATGACGTCAGATTTTGTCATAAATGCATTTGGAAACAGTTCATTTGTGAGTTTTTAATGGTGTTCACTCATGAGAGTAATGTGTTCAGACAGTGCTAAATGTCTTTCTCTGCTCTAAAATTCACCGCTTCAGCAGTTACACAAGCAACACTAGAACCAACCATTTTCATCTTTTGCCCCCATCAGGATCCAACTTCCTTCCATTTGAGAAACGTTAGTGGAGAAGGGAACATCCTGCTAGCTGTGGTCAACAAGCCACTGGATGTCTCAGGAGTCCTGACAATGTCTACAACGTGATCTCTCACACATGAGTCATGTCATAGTTTACAAATGTGGCATAAAAAAAAGTAGATAAAAAAAAAATATATACAATAGATTTTTATCTACTATCACTATTTATGTACGACCATGCCATCTTCCTGACAACAGATCACCAAATGGTAGACCTAGTAAATGTGCATATAATCAGGAAGCTACTCCTCACTCCCATGTGCTGACCTCACAAACTATGTCAGCAACAGGGTTATTATGGCGACAAAACAATTGTATATATATTTGTTTACCTTTATTTAACTAGGCACGTCAGTTAAGAACAAATTCTTATTTACAATGACGACCTACCATGGTCCCCTAACCCAGACAACGCTGGGCCAATTGTGCACCGCCCTATGAGACTCCCGATCATGGCCGGTTGTGATACAGCCCAGGATTGAACCAGGGTCTTCAGTGACACCTCTAGCACTGAGAAGCAATGCCCTAGACCACTGCGCCACCCGGGAGCCCAATAAATAGGCCATGATTGGCACCAGGCCCATCACTGAGCAGTGAATTGCTTGTTTGTTGAGAGAAATGCTCTTTGCTGAATATGGAACATGTCAGATGCATGCCCCGTACAGCCGTGCTTCATCTTATCCCCCCGGTTGACAGAGAGGGGGTTTGGATATCACATTCACTCCTCATAAGAGAAATCTGGAGATGCTGCAAGGAAGCATTAGATGGAAATGGATGGGGAGAGGCTAGTATGTCAGAGCAGAGGTCTGGCTGGCAGAGATGTGATAAAAGCATATTCCTCCTACAGCACTACCATGACATAAATGATCTGACATGGCTGGTCATGTGACACAAGGCAAGGCTAAGGAGAACACTGGACTGTCAAAAGAACCACTTACTGGGAGAGAGAGAGATGGGGAAGAGGGAGAAAGAGAGGAGAGAGAGCGAGACAGAGGCATGATTAAAATATGCTGCTGTGTGTTGTTCATTTCACAATCTAAAAGTGGACCTAGAATTTGGGTTGTATCATTACGGCACAACTAACAGTCTGACAAGTGTTCGTAGGTCTATGTTTGCATACTGTATATACCCAGCGCTTTGACTCCTTGGCCACCAGAATGACAGCACTGTTGATTTCCCCAGGCATTTTGGACACTGACAACCCATCTGTGGTTCATCTAATTAGGGTTTGAGATGACAAGAAATCCTTTTTGTGCTTAGGAAATCTTGAAAGTTACTGGCTAATTGCATCCTTAAACTGCCCCTGCAGACATCTGCCACCCAACCAGCTCTAAACCATTTTTCCCTTTCAGCTGAAAGGTAGTCATTAATGAGAGGATGTTCTCAGCTCATGGTTAAAGTTCCTACTGCCTAATTGCCAATCTCAAATAGTTGGCACCAAATCTGCTGCCAGATAAAGATGAGAAATCAAATTATGTGTTTCACTTCAGGCAATGTTGTGGGGTAACTTGACAGGTTGCATATTTTTCCAGTAACAACGAGCAACTCAAGTAAACAAGGTGCTACTTTAAATGTTTAACCTGCCAAGTGATTCACAGACACATTTTAGGCTTAAGAAATACACACATGGTAATCATTGTACTGAATTTCAAATCTCTGGTAGCAAAAGCTATTATGTTTTGGTTCCTTTTGATGTTTTTCATTTTCATGGTCTATTGGTGTGCTGGTGAGGGACAGAAACAGAGTCCTTGTAGGCATCTTAGCAACATTGTGTTGTGTTACATTAGAGTTGGTTCAGCCATTACACACAGGTGGGAAATCAGACAACTGCAACTTTCCTTGCGGCTACACTTTTATGGAAAAATAGATGATTTAGCCTGCTTGCTCTCGCTGTGTGACTAGCCAGTCTGAGGTTAGTGAATCGCTTAGTGAATTCACATCGCTTAGTGAAATTGTAAGGTCAAAAACTTTGCAAGACATGAGTTTAATTAAGTTTCATTAAAAACATTTTACCTTCTTGAAATTGTGTATTAGGCATTGGATATGATTTTAAGCTTGTCTTCTACCAAAAGATAAAGGTTGAAACGCAGATTGACTAAAGCATTTTCTAAGTGCTTAAAAAGTGTTTTAGCCCCATTGCAATTATCATATTTGTAGCAACTCTGAATAGGCAGGCTGGCATTAATCCCTCCTGTTACTCGAGTGAAGTTCTGATGCAAGGTGCCTGAGGGAAGCTCCTATCATTACCACCCAGGTAAATAGGACCCAGACAATTAACAGGAAGAACATTGTGTCAGCTACTGATAGCGCTCTTGGAACAACCTCAACAAACCTCCGTCAAATATCACCATTCATTCCTGTATTATTTTTATTTTAAAGGACACAAAGATGCTTTCCTCTAAACAAACAAAATTAAATTTGCCAGTAAAAAAAAAAGAGACCTTAAGGCATTTGTTATTCACAGAGAGATTTGAATATGTTTACGACACGTGCATGGAGCCAGCCAGTGTATTTTAGTCACAGTTTGGAGAGCTGTCACAGGTTTGTTCTCTGAAGGTGGGGTGATTCACCATACAGGCCATTCAACGATCAGAGGCTCCGTTGATAAAGACAAAGATCGACTCACTATATGTAAAATATTCATCCACCCTCAGCACCCTTGTGATGTGGAATCCATGTGGAAAATACATTGGATTTGAAAAAAGGTCAACGTAAATGGTTGTTTTGAGGGTGTATTTTCACAACAGGATTATGTCATCATTGTAACCACATTCCAACATATTTTACACAAGGTTTGTCTATGTTGAATTTGCACCTTTAAAACAACATCGTATCTTCTCCCATCCAGGGTTTTAACCAAGCCCAGCCCTGCTTAGCTATGATATCAGTCAGACTATTACCAATGTGCTATCGTGAGAATGATAGATCTTCACTTAAAAACAAAACAGATTCACTGTTGTTATCGAAGTCATTCCTAAAGGTAGGTTTAACAGAGACAAATGAAATGTGATCATACTTTACCAGTCATAACATCATTGATGCTATTGAGGCTTATATAGCATTTTCAAAGTCATCAACAGCTATTGTTTCAAATCAACCCAGAATTCAACTCAAAATAGGCAATACAATAGGCCTAGGGTTTCTAGGATTTCAAATGTAATGATATTGTCACGATCGTCTAAATGAGTGGACCAAGGCGCAGCATACATAGAGTTCCACATGTTTATTTAAATGAAACTCACCAACAAAACAATAAACAGCAACCGAAACGTGATGTCTGGAGTGCTCACAGGCACTACACAAAAAAACAAGATCCCACAAAGGTGGGAAAAGGCTGCCTAAATATGATCCCCAATCAGAGACAACGATAGACAGCTGCCTCTGATTGGGAACCATACCAGGCCAACAAAGAAATAGAAAACATAGATTGCCCACCCTAATCACACCCTGACCTAACCAAATAGAGAATTAAAAGGATCTCTAAGGTCAGGGCGTGACAGTTATTTAGTGACATTGAATTGTGTTTGGTTGTCAATGCAACCAAATATCAACATTTGACGGAGATGTGTCTTCTGCTTGGATAATTCCATCTGTTCCACTGACTTAGTCTAGTTTTAATTCCAGTTTGTCTACAAATTAATCATTTAAATATTAGATTCACGTCTCCAAAAATTGAAGTTAAAGAATTGCACTAAATCATATCAAACTTTATTTAAAGTGCATTTAAAGTTTGATTTGATTTAGTACTATTCTTTCATTTTGATTCTTGGTTGAGACGGAGACGTGAATCCAACATATAAATTATTCATTTTTAGACAAACTGGAATAAAAGACAGAAAGTATTCAGATCCCTTGACTTTTTCCACATTTTGTTATGTTTACAGCCTTATTCTAAAATTGATTAAATTGTTTTTTTCCTCATCAATCTACACACAATACCTCATAATGACGAAGCAAAAACAGGTTTAAATTATTTTTTGCAAAGTTATTACAAATAAAAAACTGAAATATCACATTTACAAGTATGTAGACCCTTAACTCAGTACTTTGTTGAAGCACATTTGACAGCGATTACAGCCTAGAGTCTTCTTGGGTATGACGCTACAAGCTTGGCATACCTGTATTTGGGGAGTTTCACCCATTGTTCTCTGCATATCCTCTTAAGCTCTGTCAGGTTGGATGGAGAGCATTGCTGCACAGCTATTTTCAGGTCTCTCCAGAGATGTTTGATCGGGTTCAAGTACGGGCTCTGGCTGGGCCACTCAAGGACATTCAGAGACTTGTCCCGAAGCCACTCCTGCGTTGTCTTGGCTGTGTCCATAGGGTCGTTGTCCTGTGGCAGAGTTGTAAAGTACTTAAGTAAAAATACTTTCAAGTACTACTTAAGTAGTTTTTTTGGGGTATCTGTACTTTACTATTTATATTTTTGTCAACTTTTACTTTTTCTTCACTACATTCCTAAAGAAAATGATGTACTTTTTACTCCATACAGTTTCCCTGGCACCCAAAAGTACTCGTTACATTTTAAATGCTTAGCAGGCCAGGAAAATGGTCCAATTCACACACTTATCAAGAGAACATCCCTGGTCTTCCCTACTACCTGATCTTGCAGATTCACTAAATACAAATGCTTCAATTGTAAATTATATCTGAGTGTTGGAGTGTGCCCCTGGCTATCCGTCAATAAAAAAAGCAAGAGAATTGTGCCGTCTGGTTTGCTTAATATAAAGAATTTGAAATGATTTATACTTTTACTTTTGATATTAAGTACATTTTAGCAATTACATTTACTTTTGATACTTAAGAATATTTAAAACCAAATACTTTTAGACTTTTACTCAAGTAGTGTTTTACTGGGTGACTTTCACTTTTACTTGAGCCATTTTCTATTAAGGCATCTTTACTTTTACTCAAGAATGACAATTGGGTACTTTTACCACCACTGCCTGTTAGAAGGTGAACCTTTGTCCCCAGTCTGTGGTCCTGAGCACTCTGGAGCAGGTTTTTATGAAGGATCTTTCTGTACTTTGCTCCATTCATCTTTCCCTCAATCCTGACTTGTTTCCCAGTCCCTGTTGCGGAAAAACATCCCCACAGCATGATGCTGCCGCAACCATGCTTCACAATAGGGATGGTGCCAGGTTTCCTCCAGACGTGATGCTTGGCATTCAGGCGAAAGAGTTCAATCTTGGTTTCATCAGACCAGAGAATGTTGTTTCTCATGGTCTGAGAGTCTTTAGGTGTCTTTTGGCAAACTCCAAGTGGGCTGTCATGTGCCTTTTACTGAGGAGTGGCTTCCGTCTGGCCACTCTACCATAAAGGCCTGATTGGTGGAGCGCTGCAGAGATGGTTGTCCTTTTGGAAGCTTCTCCCATCTCAAGAGAGGAACTCTGGAGCTCTGTCAGAGTGACCATCGGGTTCTTGGTCATCTCCCTGACAAAGGCCCTTCTCCCCAGATTGCTCAGTTTGGCCAGGCGGCCAGCGCTAGGAAGAGTCTTGCTGGTTCTAAACTTTTTCCATTTAAGAGTGATGGAGGTCACTGTGTTCTTTGGGACCTTCAATGCTGCAGAAATGTTTTGGTACCCTTCCCAAGATCTGTGCCTCAACACAATCCTGTCTTGGAGCTCTATGGACAATTCCGTCAACCTCATGGATTGGTTTTTCCTCTGACATGCACTGTCAACTGTGGGACCTTATATAAACAGGTGTGTACCTTCCCAAATCATGTCCAATCAATTGAATTTACCAAAGGTGGACTCCAATCAACTTGAAGAAACATCTCAAGGATGATCAATGGAAACAGGATGCACCTCAATTTTGAGTCTCAGTGCAAAGGGTCCAAAAACGTATGTAAATAGGTTTTTATTTTTTATACATTTGCAACAATTTCTAAAAACCTGTTTTTGCTTTGTCATTATGGGTTATTGTGTGTAAATTGACGAGGAAAAATATTAATTTTATCCATTTTAAAATAAGGCTGTAACGTAACAAAATTTGGAGAAAGGGAAGGGGTCTGAATACTTTCCGAATGCACTGTATTGTATCTTCTTCAAATGTTGAAATTTGGTTGCATTGACAACCAAACACAATTCAATATCACTTTTGAAATACAATAAATTGCCTATTAACTTGTCGGCAACCTAAGTTGGATTCACGTCTTCAACTCAACCAAAAATAAAAGCCTTCTAATATTAATCTCTCACTCAGTGGCCACTTTACCTGACACATTCCTTAAACCAATGTCCATTAGTGTACTATGAGATCAAAGCCTATGGTTCAACTTCATTTATGTAACTACTTTTCATATCACAACAACTTGGCTCACAATGGATGGCCGTCACTATAAATACATCCTAATGCCGCAGTATAGTGTATTGGTTCCTGGTTCCTATCTCTGTCTGCAGGTACCTAACTGGCTCTTGGTGTGTGATCTCAGTCTGGGTCACAACAGGGCAGTATTGTTCTCTTGATCTGAGACCTGTGCTCCACTCACACACCCATCCACTCTCATATGAACACAACATGGAAATCAGGTCTTTGAAAACTATGCCGCCAGCAAGGTGATTTTCTAGAGCACACTGAGAGCCTTAGCATCGGTACGTGAAGTCTGCTATGTTTTCCCCTCTATTTTCATGGTGCTTTTGAATTGTTAATTGGTCATAAACAATGTCCACATGTGGCCCGGGTCTCTTTTTGGCTCTGGCAGGAGTACAGAGATCAGAGTCAGAGATCGCTCAGGGGGAACACCTACAAACTATACAACAAATCTCTCTCCAGATATAGAAACAAAACATCAGGAAGTATAAACTCATATGCCCTCAATGGGCCATTAATATTTCACCAAGATGCTGAGGTAAAAATGCTGCTCTGCTACTGATGTCTGAAAGCTATGCCATAAAATATGTTTTCTGAAAATCTGACCTGCTGACATTCCTCTCCGTGTATGTGGATTGATGATGAGGCTAGGGAACAGAAATGTATGCACTTGAGCTAATTATCTAGCTTGTTTTGTAAGCGATACATTTTATATTTCTGAACCATCACTGAGTTTTTACTGACTGAAGAATCATTGCTTGAGTGAGAAAAAGTGATGAGCATTGATTGCGGCTTAAAAGTAGCCAATAGCATTCATACATCAAAGACACAGAAGGGAAAGACGGTATTAGTCTACAGTAGCAAAGTCTGAAAAGACAAAAATCAACAAACAAATTTTTTGTTTTTCTACAATATCCAGCAAATAGTTAAAGTGGGTCAGGGACTTGTGGTTTTGTTAGTGTGTGTTAGCAAAGAGTTTAAGTTCATACTCTCCTCTCAGACTAATAGATCAATACATTCATACCCATTCTCAGCTACATTCACAATCAATGCTTATTACTTTTTCTCCTCACTCCAGCATTCAAAACTCAGACAGAAATGTAGACTGAATCCCAAACAATCAGCTAGACAATAAACTCAAGGACACACATTTCTGTCCCCTGGCAATGATTGAAATGAACAATAGATATGTCGCATAATTTCAACCTGAAGGATAATTAAGTTTCCAATATGGATGTCATATGAGGATGCCTGCATCATACAATCACAGCAGAGCAAGGACATTACAGGGTGTCCTCAGAGAGGCCAGGTAGGCTACCACTCCCACCCTCCCTTCCACCTCCCCTCCTCCAGCTAACCGCCATGTCAACTTGATTATTCACACAGCCTCCAAGTCATAACGGCATATAATCTAGAGGTACATTTTATTGAAATAACTATGAAAGACTGATTGTATTCTTTAGAAAAGCATCAAAACACAGAATAATACATCCTCCACTCACAGCTCCAGATTTTCACAGACCCACCATCCTACTGCAGGTGTGATGAAGAGAGAGCGTGACAGATGGAGAAAGGGATTTTTGTCAAAGTCTAAGATGGCTGTTTTTCCCATACTTAACTTTAGATATAGCAAGGAAGAACTCACTTGATAACGAAACAGCTCAGTCTATCCTGTCAGTCACTGAACCGCCGTTGTTAGTACTATTGTCTGCCATGTTCTACTACCCTGTTTGCTTCACACTCTCCTGAGCTGATAAGAGCAGCAGAAGTCCCATATGTTTCCCCTGCATGGCTCTGTACTCTGTGTTTTCTTGGGTTATCAGCAGCTGTGTTGTTATATAACACCCAAATATCTACAGGACATAGCTAAATAAAGATCAAATAGAACCCAAATATTAGTACAGGACCCACAATAGCATTTTACAACCTTGTCCGTTGCTTTTATTGTATACGTTCTGAGCTGTTGTGTGTGTGTGTGTGTAATTCTATCAAGAGAGTAGCTGATAATAGGCTTGGTAGGGAAGTATGGATGGCACAGCCCTTGACGCTCACACCTGTGACTGCCAGGACCCAGAAGCAGTGTCTCCCCTGGCATTCACACTTTAACACACTACACACACCCACACATTACTTTTATTTGGTTGTATTGTTTCTTTTTTTCAATGTGTCCTTTAGTTGTCGTATGCGGACACCTTCTTGTCGAACATTTCATTCCAATATCATGGATGTTAATATGGAGTTGGTCCCCCCCTTTGCTGCTATAACAGCATCCACTCTTGTGGGAAGGCTTTCCACTAGATGTTGGAACATTGCTGCGGGGACTTGCTTCCATTCAGCCACAAGAGCATTAGTGAGGTCGGGCACTGATGTTGGGCAATTAGGCCTGGCTTGCAGTCGGTGTTCCAATTCATCCCAAAGGTGTTCGATGGGGTTGAGGTCAGGGCTCTGTGCAGGCCAGTCAAGCTTTTCCACACCGATTTCGACAAACCATTTCTGTATGGACCTCGGGGGCATTGTCATGCTGAAACAGGAAAGGGCCTTCCCCAAAATGTTGCAACAAAATTGGAAACACAGAATTGTCTAGAATGCTATTGTATGCTGTAGCATTAAGATTTCCCTTCAATGGAACTAAGGTGCCTAGCCCGAACATGAAAACAGCCCCAGACCATTATTCCTCTTCCGCCAAACTTTACAGTTGGCAGTATGCATTGGGTCAGGTAGCGTTCTCGCCAAACACAGATTTGTCCATCGGACTGCCAGATGGTGAAGCGTGAATCATCACTCCAGAGAACGCGTTTCCACTGCTCCAGAGTCCAATGGTGGCGAGCGTTACATCACTCCAGCTAACGTTTGGCATTGCGCATGGTGATCTTAGGCTTGTGTGCTGCTGCTCGGCCATGGAAACCCATTTCATGAAGCTCCCGACAAACAGTTAATTTGCTGACGTTGCATCCTGAGGCAGTTTGGAACTCGGTAGTAAGTGTTGCATCCGAGGACAGATACATACGCGCTTCAGCACTCGGCGGTTCCGTTCTGTGAGCTTGTGCGGCCTACCACTTTGCGACTGAGCCGTTGTTGCTCCTAGACGTTTCTACTTCACAATAACAGTACTTAATGTTGACTGGGGCAGCTCAAGCAGGGCAGACATTTTACGAAGATAAGACACCAGGGTATAGCAACCACTTCAATCAAACTACATTCCAACACGTGGTCGTGTAATCTACTCAACTGTATGCTGTGAACTGCTTGACGATGCCATAGGTTCCTTGTATCATGGCATAGCAGCAGAATCATTCTGATCCTCTTGAACACTGAGCACCGAGGCACACTCACAGAGCACCAGGTGACTTGGGTGACCTGAAAGGATGACCGCTGTCATTCCTGCCTCAGGTGCTCTGTTTATGTCATCCTGTCTGTCTGACCTATTCCTACTTTACAATCCAATTATAAAACATGAGAGAAAAGCTCTGTATGGAACACCAGGAGTAAACCCGGGTCTACAATACATCTCTGGGGCTTTCTCACTAGGAATCTACAGTAATGTTACCACACTGGTACCTACCCGTCTACTCAAAGGCAAGGCGTCTTGACTTCCACTGAACGCCAGGGAACTGGATGTTTCTCAGCAGCCTTCTCATCGAGCCAAAGATCAGAGGCTATGATAGATGTAAAGCTTCCATTGACATGACGATGATGCCTCTCCACCCTACAGAGTCGATATGGAAACAGTAACTGCTCTCCAGAAGTGTTGCAGAAGAAAGGGGTGGCGGAATACTTATAGCCTTATTATTAACTGGGTGGTTCGAGGTCTGAATGTTGATTGGCTGAAAGCTGTGGTATTTATTTTTACTGTTCTAATTATGTTGGCAACCAGTTTATAATAGCAATAAGGCACGTCTGGGGGGTTGTGGTATATGGCCAATATACCACGGCTAAGGGCTGTATCCTGGCACTCCGCGTTGTGTCGCGCATAAGAACAGCCCTTAGCCGTGGTATATTGGCCATATACCACACCCCCTCGGGCCTTATTGCTTAATTGTAGCCTTCTGTATTGTGTTGTATTGTAATGCAAGCTATTCAGAATTTGTACGTGTTCAATGCAAGTACATTCTATAAAAGGGAATGAATTGAAATCATACATTTTCAAAATCTTTTGACCAATCAGAACAGCTCAGAAAAAGATCTAAAGTAAAAAGATCAGAATTGGGCTGCCTGTGTAAACGCAGCCATTGAGAAACAGTATAAAACATACCACCTTATGTACAGTTTATACTTTATTCTTCATATCTCCACTATCGTTGGATCATGTCCACCCACAACCTTCAAGGTTGATTTGTTTCAGAAAGACCAATAATCCAAAAGAACTAGCTCTACTCAATTCTAATTTCTCTTATGAGGGGAGCATATGAGACAACTAGACAAGAGTCCCTTCCAGTTAAACAATAGTTTGTTGACTTCGCTGTTGGATGTTCAATGCACATCAAGAAAACAGAAATATCACATTTAAGTAAACGTCAACATCTATAAAAGAGAAAAGAGAACTAACATTGGACTGGACCAAGAGAGACGAGAGGAGAGGGAAGGGACATCAGTACAAAATTAGACTAGCAATTTGAATATTATAGCCACAGTGTATTCTGCCAGCAGCGAGTAGACTGCGTCACATAGGGCTATGTGACGCAGTCTTCTAATTCGTTCAGGGGAAAGTCAAAGAGTCAGGACCCCAAAATAAATTAGGGTAGTCCATTTTTCTTTTTTCACATTATTTTGCATGCTCCAGGAACAGAGAGCAGCTGTTAAGTTTGGTCAACATGTTTTGTTTACAAGCTTTGCATGCAGATTCTGGGCAAGAGTCTATGTGTATTGGCATCCATTGTTGGTGGACTGACTCACTGTAGTCTGTTTTCTCTGAACCAACGAGGATGCCTAAATCAGAGAAGGTAAGTACTTAGAGGCATTCAGTGCTATTGCTGGGGCCCGAGGGCAGCTGTCAAGACATGTCTCCACACAGCTGCTACTGCTCACAAGGAGCTGAATCACATAATCTGGGAGAAGGAGTGACTATGAACCACTACTGACAGCAGGCAGAGATTCACACTTACAGCACACCTGATGACTGTAGACAGATGCGATCATATATAAATGACACCCTTAAATGGTTCACAATTTATTTTTAAATAAGTTGAAATTGAAAAAACTTTGTGTTCACATGTATTTGTTTGATTAACAACTGCACTGGACCCCCCCCCCCCCCCCCCCTGAAAAATAAAATCCTCACCAAAATTTAGATTTTTTACTTCAAAGTCCAAAAATGACCTGGACTAAATTATTTAAATGTTTAATTAATTTGTTTGGAGGCAAATTCTTGTTTTCTGTGTCATTTATCTCAGCTGTGATAATTTGCAGGTGCATAAAGGGTACAAATTCCTTTGGGTGGTGGACCATTCTTGATACACACGGGAAACTGTTGAGTGTGAAAAACCCAGCAACATTACAGTTCTTGACACAAACCGGTGTGCCTGTCATCTACTACCATACCCCGGTCAAAGGCACTTTAATCTATGGTCTTGCCCATTCACCCTGTGAATGGCACACATACACAATCCATGTCTCAATTGCCTCAAGGTTTAAAAATCCTTCCTTAACCTGACTCCTCCCCTTAATCTACACAGATTAAAGTGAATTGAACAAGTGACACCAATGAGGGATCATAGCTTTCACCTGGTCAGTCTGTCATGTTTTGTATACTCAGTGTATTTGACCACATCTGTATGACCCTAAAATGATGTGCACTGGATCTAAATAGGAATGGTGTTTAGAGAATCATCTATGAACTGTACCTCTGACAAGTGGTCTCTCCTCAGATTGTCAGATGGGTCTGTTTGGTTTATATGCCAGTCTTCTGTCAACTCACTCCTTTTCTGACAAATCCAGCTTTTGGGGAGTCTGTATGTCTGTCTTTCTGTCTGTCTGTCTGGACTGGACCCTCAGGAGGAGAAGGATCCCTCCACAGCTGGTCCATTCTGACCTACATGTATTCTGAGATCAGAGGCAGTGGCCAATATATTGGCAACAGGACCCCAGGAGTCAGGGAATCAGGAGACAGGGAGACCCTCCAGGGAATGTGTTAGTGTGTGAGCACACTAGGAATAACATTTATTTACCCACAATGCTACACTACAGTGCCTCTGAGTTAAGCCAGGCTGATATCTAATCACGAGCACTGGGTTGTTGCCGATGGCCACAGCCTACATACTGCAGATGCAGTTCAGTTAAGGGGAAGACAATTCCATTTTTATAAGCATTAAAAATTCCACCATATCAATCCTCTAATCAAAACCCAGCAGTCAGACTGGACATTTAGTCAACATGGAACAACAGAGTCAACAGAGGAAGTAAGATTGCTTTTGTGCTTTGTGTCTGCTTGAATTCTCATGACGCCTTAGGAAGGACTCAACATAAACAGTACCTTCTTTACCCTGGGAATCTATCGAACCCACTCATGATAGTGGTGAGGTTAATCTGACACAGAAAAATATGTACAATGGACAAACTGGCAGAAACATTTGCTCAGGGGGTGGTGGGTGAGTAACCTCTACTGAATGTCACAACCTGGCTCTTAGATGGTGACAAGCAAGGGAGTCCACACGTTTGCAGTTAAGGAGTAACAAAAATATTTATTAAATAACTAACAAAGTATAAAACTACAAAGGAAAACTGACCTGTGAAGTGTGAAAGTAGGCATGTGAGGAGTATAGTGGAGATGCATGGATGAAGGTAAAATGTGTGTAAATGTTGAAGGGTGTGCCTAATCAAAAAACATATCATCAACCAGATCACAAAACAAAATGGTGCTTGTGGAGAGAGAGAGACAGTAGTGGGCACCAGGAACTTTGATCTCTTAGTTGATCCCAAATCCAGGTGCAACTTGTCACCTTAACGGCCCAATCAGCTCCATCTGTCCCCAATCTGCAAATAAAGCACAAACACAGAGGAGGCAGGGAGAGCGTAACATGAAGGAGAGCTATAATGCTGTACAGGGCTTATACAAGGTCTTAAGGGCCATGAAGTGGACAATCTCTGAAGAAGTCAACTGGGGGAGGAGAAGTACAAGCGAGGCTCTGAGAATGACAGGAGAGTACCGACAGGTTCTGATAAACACTCAAAAATATCAACAAAGGTTTTGATGATCATTTACAGCGTTTCCCCTGCCTCCAAAAAACATGCACATTGAGTGTGGAATACCAAAATAAGATATGGACAGTCAAGACATAACAATTTAAATTGACTTTTATTCTTGCCTGAGGCGTGTGCTCGAAGGTTCATGTTTCTCAAATAGGTCAACTATATAGTTTAATGTACATGACTTAATGTATGTTAAGTACCCCCTTGACATTACACTCGTAACAGGAGGCAATTCAATGTATCAAACAGGTCAGAAATAAGACAGAACTATTAGTGCATCCTGTTGGACTTGGTCCTCTTTGTCAGCTTGTTCTGGTACACTTCTCATCAGTTATACTGCTGAGAGTTAAGTTTTTACCATCTTACAGTGGGATCATGTGTATTTAAAGCCTGCTGACATTTGGCAAGTAATTGTGCTATCGCCCTTTCTTTAAATGTCAAAGCTGTTATATTTCCTCAGTGTTTAACTGACTGCTGCAGCAAGGCTAAATGGTAATTGTCAGGTAATTGTCATTCCGCTCATTACTAGGTGATCAGCGCTAACTTCAGACGAGGTCTCCATTATGTGGGTAGCAGTTCATTGATTTACAAGGGACGTGCATTTAAGCACTTTGAATGGAAGTTATTTGTGAACAAATGTTCAATTTCTATGGTCACATAGTTCTATAAATAGCAGCACACAGTATTTCTGAATAGAGCACACATATTTACATAATTTTAAAAAACAGTTTATTTTTTACATACATTACACATGACAACGTGACTGCTAGTGTCAAAATACTGTTAGCACTTTGGTGTCATTTAGCACTTAACCATTCTTACGGTTACATCGCCCAATAACCAACAGATCCAGTAAGAACGTGAAATGGGGCAGGTTACCAATACTGCTGTAATATTTGTGTGCACAGATATCATTCTAGGCAGTCGTTACATGAATTGACCAGGCAAGCCACTCCATGTACTATAGACTTCAAGTAAAGGCAGGAAACTGGATTGTAATCAGTCAAACCTGTAGAGCTGACTGACACTCAGAGCCTTGATCATTGTCCCTAACTAGGCTGTTGTTGAAATCTCCCCTCAGCTCCTCTATGGTCAGCTCCAACAGCATCCGATATGCTTGCAAATCCTTGTTCTCTGTAAAATATAGGATACGGTCAGAATACTACAAAATACAAGAAATTTGACTAGATGAAACCACATATGAAGTCACTCAGTAAAAAGAACACATGCAAGTTCACACTTACTTTAAAAGCTGTTCTAGTTCCCTTTTGATTTTGATGACAATTGGTGGACCATGATAGGTTAAAGACGTGTACAACTGGACCAATGAGGCTCCAGCACAGATCTTGTCCAGGGCATCTTGTCCACTGGCTACACCCCCAACTCCAATGATTGGCACCTTACCTTCAATGAGAAAGAACAATACTGGGTGAATGAAGAGAACATTCTATACACCCCAGCCCACAATAAATCAATCCAAATCAAATGTATTTATATAGCTCTTCTTACATCAGCTGATATATCAAAGTGCTGTACAGAAACCCAGCCTAAAACCCCAAACAGCAAGCAATGCAGGTGTAGAGGCACGATGGCTAGGAAAAACTCCCTAATAAGGCCAAAACCTAGGAAGAAACCTAGAGAGGAACCAGGCTATGAGGGGTGGCCAATCCTCTTCTGGCTGTGCCGGGTAGAGATTATAACAGAACATGGCCAAGATGTTCAAATGTTCATAAATGACCAGCATGGTCAAATAATAGTAATCAGGCCAGTATCAGCTGCAGCAACAACCATTAACAGTGTTATGATGATCCTTCATGGAGCCAACCTACCTTTTGTCAAGCTGTACATCTCTCTCACAGTGCGTGTAGAGAGCTCCTTGATGGGCTGGCCGCTCAACCCTCCCACCTCTTTACTCTGGGGGTCCTGTAGGGTCTCAGGCCTGGATACTGTAGTGTTGGAGACCAACAGCCCATCCACACCAAGCTAAAACACAAACCATGATTACCTATTTGACATTACCCCATAACACCACATCAAAACAAATTTAAGTAACCCAATCATTGAGAATATTTCACGATCTATCTGTTTAAAAGTGAGTTCTGTATTCCATTGGAGTTGGTGTAGCATCCTAATAAAATTTGATTTAATTGTTCCAGGCACACTTAAACGAATACACTCAGGCTGCGTTTAGACAGGCAGCCCAATTCTAATTCTTTTGACCAATCAAATTAACTCTGAAAAAGATCTGATGTGAAAAGATCAGATGTGATTGGTCAAAAGACCAATTAGTGGAAAAAAGATCCGAATTGGGCTTCCTGTCTAAACGCAGCCTGAGTGTATTAGTTTAAGTGTGCCTGGAACAATAATAATGCTACACTAACTCCAATGGAATACAGAACTCACTTTTAAAAAAGATGGATCATGAAAAATAAGTTACGATTTGTTCATCTTCATTCTCAATGATTGGACTGTCCGACACAAATTTACCGTAACGTATCTAATACTCTTTAAATATTTGCTGTGCTTTCTATCGGTCTTTTTCCATTCGGAGTCTGTCCCCTTACATGAACACAGAAAAACAGAAACACTCCTCCAGTCCCCTTAACATAGAGAGTGGATAGGAGGCAACAATAATGCATTCAAATCAATTTGGTGACATAAGTCCTCTGCTGGCTAAGACCCACGGCAGCAGGACTGATCTGATGACGGCTACAGAACACAAGCCGACTACGTGAGTGGGGTGAGAAGTGTGCTCAGGAAGATGAGCAAACAGGAGAAACACGGATGACCAAAGTAAGCAGCCCCAAGTCATTGGGGGCTATATACTGTAGGTTAAGGCTTGGTGAGTAGGCTACATAGAGAGGCCCACAGAACCACACTGACCTGTGTGGCTAGGCCTCTGACTGACCCCTGTGTGGCTAGGTCTCTGACTGACCCCTGTGTGGCTAGGTCTCTGACTGACCCGTGTGGCTAGGCCTCTGACTGACCCCTGTGTGGCTAGGTCTCTGACTGACCCGTGTGGCTAGGTCTCTGACTGACCCGTGTGGCTAGGCCTCTGACTGACCGCTGTGTGGCTAGGCCTCTGACTGACCGCTGTGTGGCTAGGCCTCTGACTGACCGCTGTGTGGCTAGGCCTCTGACTGACCGCTGTGTGGCTAGGCCTCTGACTGACCGCTGTGTGGCTAGGCCTCTGACTGACCGCTGTGTGGCTAGGCCTCTGACTGACCGCTGTGTGGCTAGGCCTCTGACTGACCCCTGTGTGGCTAGGTCTCTGACTGACCCCTGTGTGGCTAGGTCTCTGACTGACCCCTGTGTGGCTAGGTCTCTGACTGACCCCTGTGTGGCTAGGTCTCTGACTGACCCCTGTGTGGCTAGGTCTCTGACTGACCCCTGTGTGGCTAGGTCTCTGACTGACCCCTGTGTGGCTAGGTCTCTGACTGACCCCTGTGTGGCTAGGTCTCTGACTGACCCCTGTGTGGCTAGGTCTCTGACTGACCCCTGTGTGGCTAGGTCTCTGACTGACCCCTGTGTGGCTAGGTCTCTGACTGACCCCTGTGTGGCTAGGTCTCTGACTGACCCCTGTGTGGCTAGGCCTCTGACTGACCCCTGTGTGGCTAGGTCTCTGACTGACCCCTGTGTGGCTAGGTCTCTGACTGACCCCTGTGTGGCTAGGTCTCTGACTGACCCCTGTGTGGCTAGGTCTCTGACTGACCCCTGTGTGGCTAGGTCTCTGACTGACCCCTGTGTGGCTAGGTCTCTGACTGACCCCTGTGTGGCTAGGTCTCTGACTGACCCCTGTGTGGCTAGGTCTCTGACTGACCCCTGTGTGGCTAGGTCTCTGACTGACCCCTGTGTGGCTAGGTCTCTGACTGACCCCTGTGTGGCTAGGTCTCTGACTGACCCCTGTGTGGCTAGGTCTCTGACTGACCCCTGTGTGGCTAGGTCTCTGACTGACCCCTGTGTGGCTAGGTCTCTGACTGACCCCTGTGTGGCTAGGTCTCTGACTGACCCCTGTGTGGCTAGGTCTCTGACTGACCCCTGTGTGGCTAGGTCTCTGACTGACCCCTGTGTGGCTAGGTCTCTGACTGACCCCTGTGTGGCTAGGTCTCTGACTGACCCCTATGTGGCTAGGTCTCTGACTGACCCCTGTGTGGCTAGGCCTCTGACTGACCCCTGTGTGGCTAGGTCTCTGACTGACCCCTGTGTGGCTAGGTCTCTGACTGACCCCTGTGTGGCTAGGTCTCTGACTGACCCCTGTGTGGCTAGGTCTCTGACTGACCCCTGTGTGGCTAGGTCTCTGACTGACCCCTGTGTGGCTAGGTCTCTGACTGACCTCTGTGACCACATCAGCAATGTCCTGCTTATCCTGGGCGGTAAGGTCAGGGGCAATCTTCACCAGTACAGGTGGCCTGCTCCCCCCCTGTAGGGCATCACGCTCCTTCAGCACCTGGATGGGAGAGGGGGGTGGTGGAACGGGGGGGATGACAGGAGGGTACAGGGACATACACATGAGCCGCCACAGACACACAATCAATGCGATCCATCACATCCACACAGGTCAATGAGATTTAACAATTTACAGCACAACATGGAGACCAAACAAGAGCAATATAGCTGAGCAGTTTTTCCTAAGGTTAATCGTGTTCAATCCAAACAGTGCTGTGCTGTGCTTGTGTGATGTGTATGTTGTCTATTGGGAAGTAGAAACCCAAATGAAAGATCACCGGCTATATCAATAAAAGTCGAACTGAACAGAAACACCAGACTTCAATAAAGGAAAAGTTGCAGCACCATGCTTTCTGGACAGCCAACGATACATAAACTATAAACATAAAATAAATGACATAAATAGTATGATATCCTGGTTAATTAAAGGATAAATAAATCATATCTAGGTCAGTCAAAAATTGCCACCACTGACCTTGTACAGCAGTTGTCGAAGTTCCCCTTTCCCCTGCAGGTCCCTGAGGCCTGGGGTGTTGGGGCTGCTCACGTTCACCACTAGGTAATCAGCCAGAGGGCCCAGCGTCCGCACCCCCTCCAGGTAGTCTGCCACTGCGTCCTGCGACAGCTTGTTCTTTCCCAGGTTGATGCCCAGGGGCAGGCCAGCTAAAAACACACAGACACCAGGATATATTACAGTTATGAGTCCCTGGGAGAGGTTAAGGTCAGAACATAAATAGAATGCATGGGAGTGAATTAAGAGAAAACAGACAGTCCGCAAGCGTCAACTGCGTCACGAGCGTATACCGCATCAAATGACGCCTCGATAACACCGTCATCGTCATTGTATTTTGGTACACCAGAAGTACATTAACTTCCAATGGAACGCCGCGTTTGCCTCGCAGCATTGAGTTGCAGAGGCAGTTGCAGTGCGTTCTGTGTGGCGCATAAATTGGATTTATCGAACGTATGCATCAAACTGTATGCGTTCACAACTTGACAGACATGGTAGTAGAAGGTGAATGTTGCACACATGTCCAGATGATGATTTTTCTCACGTCTACGCGGAGCAATGCTGGTGAAATGCGCTGATAAACTGTCAAAAAATAGACTGTGGGTGCATTGTTACCTCTGGAATTGTGAAATGTATAGCTAAAAATGTCAATTTAGTGTTCATAAGTTTAACAGCGCGCCACCATTGCCTATATAGGCTGGTGATTATGAAAAACGGTGTAGCAATGCAGGAACGCAACGACATTCTACATTTAGAAACTGGATTTGTTTCAGAATTAAATATCACGTGGTCAATGTCATATCTTGACAGTATCACCGTTGTTGCTTACAGCGGATTGGATTGAAATACAGCTCAAAAAATGTGCATGGTTAGCGAGTGCCTTGGTTTAAATGAATCAAATCTGTTCCAGAGATTGAGTGGGTTGTTTGTACAAAGGGAATTCGAAGGAATTGTTATGATCTTCCCTACTTTGCTATGTAAAGTTGTATGGTTAAAAAGTAAAAATTTGGTTGTAGGCTAAGGTTTATCTGATAAATAGACTACATATTTGAAAGCAATACAGCGGCCTACCTGTTTTGATTTCGATCATGGGCATATAGTCTAGGCTACTATGGCTGGAAAACCTGGAAATGAGGTACCTCAGATTGAGAGAGTATACAACTGTTTATAACCGCTTTCCATGACAATCGCGGCGTAATAACTGGCTTACGTTACGTCGTCTATGTGAATTAATGCTTGCTACTCTCGCACAAGTAAATTCACGCCGTTGACGGACTTCCCCCTTGTGATTTCGGCTTAATGTCCCAATCCAAATCAGTGGGGAACATTTTGTTACGAATGCTCTATTTTACTGAAAACTAGAGAAATATGGCAAATTGATTTCAATCAAACTTGAAGCAAACGCTCCATCAAACGCTCCATCAAAGATATAAATCAATGTTTTAAAAATACAATGGTGAAAATGTATTGTCGATAACACTTGACAAAAACATTTCAGTCGTTTGCTTTTTGTCTGTCAATAGAAGACAGTATAGGCTAGTACTGTTCTGACTTGGAGACTCATTTGTAAGTGTTTACTAGCTCCTCTGCCAGAGTGTGATTGGTATTAGGAACAGCCTGGGGAAAGGGAATCTCCATATACAATAGGGGCAGAGGATTATAGTGTAGTGTAGTTGGCTGTGTTCCTGAGACACTTGTCAGCTCACTGTCCAACCCATCTATCAGTCTGACAGACAGGACAGAAACATGAGTTGTGTCTCTAGTACCTTTAGTCAGCTCTACCTGGGTGCCTTCTCTTGCCTTTAGTCTCTCCCGTGCTGCTGCAAGACCACAGCTGTTGAACCCATATCTGAAACATACCCACAACATAATCAAGAGGTTAAGTTGATGTAATACACAAAAATCCATAAATTTGCCAAAAAAGCAATCAGCAATTTAGGCTCCATTCCTTTATCATGCCATTATGATACAGTATGTGTTAATCCCCAATTGTCTAGAGTGCACATTCAATTCATTTGATTACTAAAATCCATAATACATGAAATCCAGATGTTTTTTTTAGCCAAATAATTGCAGTAAGTTGAGTAAAACTGTAATAAACACCACCATAAGGAAATGAGGCCTTTAATCATCTAATGCACTCATCTTGACTTTTAACTTCTGGGAAACTGTGTTGTTGTTCACTGAGGAGTGAAAGAAGCACTCTGGGCATATTATTATACAAGCGGCTTGTTAGTCTGAGCATCTCACATCCCTGCATATCATACATGCTAAATTTAATTAATCATATTGATTCTAGCCTAATATACAAAAACTTACTGTCATTTACTAACTCCATGAAATAAAAGACAAACAATTTGGATACATCCTCAGTGAGCTCCAAAAGTACTGGGACAGTGATACATTTGTTGTTGTTTTGGCTCTGTACTCGAGCTCTTTGGATTTGAAATTATACAAAACTACAGCACTTTTTGTATATACAGTTGAAGTCGGAAGTTTACATACACTTAGGTTGGAGTCATTAAAATCATTTTCAACCACTCCACGAATGTCTTGTTAGCAAACTATAGTTTTGGCAAGTCAGTTAGGACATCTACTTTGTGCATGACACAAGTAATTTTTACAACAATTGGTTACAAACAGATTCATTCACTGTATCACAATTCCAGTGGGTCAGAAGTTTACATACACTAAGTTGACTGTGCCTTTAAACAGCTTGGAAAATTCCAGAAAATATTGTCATGGCTTTAGAAGCTTCTGATAGGCTAATTGACATAATTTAAGTCAATTGGAGGTGTACCTGTGGATGTATTTCAAGGCCTACCTTCAAACTCAGTGCCTCTTTGCTTGACATCATGAGAAAATCAAAAGAAATCAGCCAAGACCTCAGAATTGTTTTTGTAGACCTCCACAAGTCTGGTTCATCCGTGGGAGCAATTTACAAATGCCTGAAGGTACCATGTTCATCTGTACAAACAATAGTTCGCAAGTATAAACACCATGGGACAAAGATCATACTTTTTGGAGAAATGTCCTCTGGTCTGATGAAACAAAAATAGAACTGTTCGGCCATAATGACCATTGTTATGTTTGGAGGAAAAAGGGAAACACGGGGGTGGCAGCATCATTTTGTGGGGGTGCTTTGCTGCAGGAAGGACTGGTGCACTTCACAAAATAGATGGCATCATGAGGGAGGCAAATTATGTGGATATATTGAAGCAACATCTCAAGACATCAGTCAGGAAGTTAAAGCTTGGTCGCAAATGGGTCTTCCAAATGGACAATGACCCCAAGCACACTTCCAAAGTTGTGGCAAAATGTCTTAAGGACAACAAAGTCAAGGTATTGGAGTGGCCATCACAAAGCCCTGACCTCAATCCTATAGAAAATGTGTGGGCAGAACTGAAAAAGCTTGTGCGAGCAAAGAGGCCTACTAACCTGACTCGGTTACACCAGCTCTGTCAGGAGGAATGGGCTGAAATTCACCCAACTTATTGTGGGAAACTTGTGGAAGGCTACCCGAAACATTTGACCCAAGTTAAAGGCAATGCTACCAAATAGTAATTGAGTGTATGTAAACTTCTGACCCACTGGGAATGTGATTAAATAAATAAAAGCTGAAATAAATCACTCTATACTATTATTCTGACATTTCACATTTTTAAAATAAAGTGGTGATCTTAACAGACCTAAGACGGAATTTTTACAAGGATTAAATGTCAGGAATTGTGAAAATGTATTTGGCTAAGGTGTATGTAAACTTCCGACTTCAACTGTAGTCCCCCACATTTTAGGGGACCAAAAGTATTGGGACAAATTCACTTACATGTGTATTAAAGTGGTAAGAAGTTATGTATTTGGTCACAGATTCATAGCACACAAATACGACATCAAGCTTGTTACTCTACACATTTTTGGGATGCATTTGGTGTTTGTTTTGGTTGTGTTTCAGATTATTTTGTGCCCAATAGAATTGAATGGTAAATTGTTTGTGTGCATCTATAAATTGTTGCTCGTATGTTTAACTGGTTTGGAATTATACTTGTTTAAGAGAAGATACAAATTAAATAAAAAAATTCAGGTAAAATAATGCCAATTTTGAGTCACTTTTATTGTAAATAAGAATATGTTTCTAAACACCTTCTACATTCATGTGGATGCTACCATGATTATGGATAATCCCGCATGAATGATGAATGAGAAAGTTAGACGCACAAATATTATGTCCTCTCACCATTACAATAACAGGTGGGTGGGTGACTCCAAAATGCCAAAATACACTTTACCATTCACATTCATTTCTATTGGTAACAGAATAATCTGTGAAACACAACCAAAACAAACAGCAAATGCATCCAACGAATATGTAGTCACAAGCTTGATGTTGTCATTGCATGCTATGAATATGGTACCAAATACTTAACTTTTTACAACTTTAATACACAAGTGAATATTTCCTAAAATGTTTGGTCCCCTAAAATGGGGAGACTATGTGAAAAAAGTGCTTTAATTACTAAACGGTTCACCCAATTTAATATAAATTCCCTCAAATTAAAGTAGACATTGTATCATTCCAAAGTACTGGAGTAGAGGCAAAAAATGTTTTATAAAATTGCTGTCCCAATACTTTGAGTTCACTGTATTAGCCCTACTGTTGTTGTGCTAGGGTAGTGTTAACAGTCAGTCTGTGTAGAATTTGCTTTTCAAAACACTAAAGAAAATCACAGAAATGTATCGCCCCTATCCCTGAAGAAATTGGATGGTCCTGGATATTTTTTTTCTTAAAATGTTTAGAACAATGTCAAGCAAGCATAGACAGCCATGACAAAACGCACACCTTTATTGTGTATCAATTATTTACAAATACATAGATTTACATTTGGATCTGGGAAGCTTTTTCCTGAACTAAGGATTAACTTCTCTGACAACCAATATGTCCCTTCATATACGCAAAGTAGTGTGTTCTAACAACTCGTGAATATGTATGTTCGTGCCTTGGCATCTCATTTAACAGCACTTTTCAGAGAATGAAAGCGAACGCAAGGAGGTAGCGGTGGAACACCCTGATAACATTCATTTGGCTCCTTAATTTCAGTGTGAAGAAGCTGTGCTACAACAATTGTAGTCTGTCACCAGGCTCAATGTAAAAAAAAAAAAAAAAAATTGAAACGTGAAGGCGGCAGCCTTATTCCCTTTGAACAGAGTGGCGAATGACAAAATAAACTATCTGTGATGTCTCTGTTCGCTGCCGTTTGACACAGAATTCACAAGCTAAAAACATTCATCTATAATGAATGACAGCCATGCCATGGTTCAGTAGCCATGTCTAATTCATTCAAAACCGTACCGGTTGATGACCGCCTGGTCA
Source organism: Salvelinus alpinus (assembly GCF_045679555.1). Taxonomy (NCBI): domain Eukaryota; kingdom Metazoa; phylum Chordata; class Actinopteri; order Salmoniformes; family Salmonidae; genus Salvelinus; species Salvelinus alpinus. The sequence continues at coordinate 14,727,715 of NC_092118.1, forward strand.
GTGGTCAGTCTGAAAACACGTGGTTTGGGGTTCCCCTCCTGGGGTTTGGGGGTGATGGTCCCCACCTCCACGAAGCCAAAGCCTAGTCTATAAAGCCCGTCAACAGCCTCCCCATGCTTGTCAAATCCTGCTGCTATCCCTATGGGGTTCTTGAATTTACAGCCCATGACGTTCACTTCCTGGAATAAGAAGTAACAACGCCAGGTCAAACTGTTGCCTAAATTCCATAGAAGTACACAGTGACCAAAATTACAGTAACAACTTAGATTAAAAAGGTTAACAAAGAGATTTGACTAGCTAGGGTGAGTTATGAGACAGTGGGAGTGAAGGTTCTCAAACAAAGCATTCCATTCTAATCTTACACCAGCACAAAGGCAATTCAGTGTAAGCAAGGAGTCAACACACCCAACAGGCTAAAGGGCACCTCCTCCCGCACCTCCTCCCATACTGACCAGTGATACTGGATCCTGGTAGCGGTTCAGAGGCACCAGACCCAGGCCGATTAACCTCACAGCCATGACATGGGCTGTCTCTGCTCCCACAATCCTCTGCAGCAAGGGCATGAGCTGGTTGGTGTAGAAGCGTTCATCTCCCACAGCAGTGAGGTAGGAGACAAACAGGACGCTGCCGGACCCAATGATCTTCACTGCGTCCTTCAGACGCTGCAAAGAAAAATAAAACAATGTGATGGGAATAAACTGAACTATGATGCACTGTTGTTGAAGCACATCAGGTGAACTGAAGGGAGTAGCAATTATTGTTATTGTACTAGATGACAGAGAGTGAACCATAATACCAAGAGAGACTAGCGTTACCAGCTCTGAACAACCCATGTGTACAACCCAGTGGGTATAATTTAGCATGCCTGTCTGGTCATTCAGGATCCAGCAAACAGTTAACTAACTTATCACTTCACAGAGGCTGGTTACATGAACTTGCTAGCCACATGGTAGTAAGCCAAATTGAGCAAAGTTAGCTAGCTCACTTCATTCAACAACACTCTGATTGTAGTAGCTAACGTGAAGTGGCTACTTCCCAGTTTCGCTTACCATATAGTCAAAACATTGTTCATGACAAATACAAACTATTAAAACAACACTGCTTCATCAATGATGTTACCTTCAGTTGTCCCGCCATGGATGTTATATCACTTTGCAAACGTCTGGAAGCATTTCTTTCACGTTGCCGAGAATCACTTCCTGAATGTAATCTCACGATACTTCAAAGGCAGCTCCGAAAACGTCAAATCAGAGTTCAGTGATGATTCTGTATGATAAACATTACAATTTATTAGGATGAATATAACAAATGAATATGAATATGGCAAAGGACTCATTAGTAACTCTAGTAATTCACTGAGTAAATTTGCACAAATAAGATCAATTAAAACGGCAGATGTTCAAAATGAAGGGATAGCTTATGAGCCTAAATTAATTTTATAAGCCAATTGAAAACCAAAGATGTATTGTTACAACCCTGTTCAATGTCAATATTAGGCCTTGGCTACATCAATTGACTTGTAAAGTGAAGTAGATTGGGAAAGGTTTTTCTTCAAAATGTCTGCCTTTGAGTGACGTAAAGGCACTTTTTCACTTTGCATGTTGTTTGAGTGTCTGCAGGGATTTTCCTAATAATAGTAAGAGTGTATTCACAGTTTCTCGAAAGAAAGCTTTCTAATTTCCATAAGATGGGCAGAGTCTGCCTTTCTTCTGAGATCAGTACTTGTTGCAGATTGTAGGCTATCGTAGCTCTACCATCTATAATGGATTTGTTCATACGAGCCTCTTTGTTTTTGTGGATTTCTGTGGGGATTGAATCTACAGCCAGTACAGCATGCAGTGAAGATGATGCAGATAATACCACTTGTATAGAATTCAAACATGTGTTCAGGAATATGGCCTATGAGTTTTTTCAAAAGCCAAAGAGCTGGTCTCAAGCCCAGGAGTCCTGCAAGGAGCGAGGAGGGAAACTTCTGGGGGACCTGAATTGCAAGACTAAGAGCTTCCTTCAGGACTTCTCAAAAGAGAGACACACAAAAAACCTCACTTGGTGGGTGGCTAAGGGTGTTATAGGGAAGTACCAGGGGCCGGTGATCGGTGAGTAAAAATACTGGTAACCCACTAGAAAATACTAGTAAACCACTCTATACTATGGTTCCAGGGCTGCTCTGTGTCTTTTGCAGAGGTTTTGTTTGACACTGATTTCCTTATAGCTCTAATTGAAAAAATATTGGGCAATCTGATGTAGTTACATCCATTTTTGGACATATAAATGAATGAAATGTACCCATTGATTCTTGAATAATATGAGCTCAGTTCAAGTGTTGTACCCCATCAGAACTCAAAATATAAGCTTCTTTTCCTCCAATGTTTGTAAACAAACTAAATGTAAACAAACACTGTATAGCCTCAACACATTTTTTAAACTATAATGTTGATATCATGGATTGTCAGTCCTTGCATTCATAGCTCTGTCTATGAATTTGAGAGTGGTTACCCACTGGGCACAGATATCAGTTCAATGTCAAGTTTTGATTTAAATTTGTCAACTAACATGATTTCAACGTAAAATAACAAAAAATATCACCATGTCATTGACTTCATGTTAAAAGTTGGGTGAAAAAAAAGACAAAATGCTCTTACATTGATTACTTTTTTCAAAATTCAGTCAGTTTTCTACATTGATTCAACTTCATCACATGACATTATTTTGTTTTAATGATGTGGGAACAACATTTGTTGAAATGATGTGGGAACAACATTTGTTGAAATGATGTGGGAACAACATTGATTCAACCAGTTTTTGCCCAGTGGGTACATTTCTCTAGCCCCATCCCTTAGCTTTTTAGTAAAACGGTGGATGGGAGTACACTTTGTTATTGTTTCAACTGCTGATTGCAGCTTTAAGCTCTCTGTGAACCATGAAAATTTTATAGATTTTCTAATTCAATGATAAAGTTGAGTAATCTTAATTAAGCCACTGCTTATGGTCTTCATGGAATTCATGAGCTGTACAGATGCACTTTGTAAATGACAATCATGTCTTAACTGGAAACCCTGACAGTTACCATTTGTGAGGCACGTCTTCACTATAGATATATTATCAGTGTCAAATGATGACAGGAAATCCATTATTTTTATATAATGAAACCTATTTCCACCTGTCTTGGAACATAGCCATAGGGAAAACTTAGAACCAAGCTTTCACACTTGATCCGTCAGCTATAGTATAAGGATTTTTTAAATGATACATTTTTGTTGGAAAACAGAATATTAAAATAACAGTATTATATGGAAAACAGTCAATTTCATAACTTTTCAATAATTGTTTCATGTGTCTGTAGTGTATAATGCTACAGGAGAGAATGGTACTTCTAAGGGTAATGGGAGGGTCCCGCTCCTCTGCACCTATGTGATGATGGATCCCTTTCAGCTGGTGACCTCAACCAACTGCAGCGCTCGGCGTGGCTACCTCTGCACCCTGGGTACAGCACCTTCAATAACCCCATTTTAACATGTTTTTAAAAATGTGTCCTGATCCTTATTGTAAGCAGATATGCTGCAACATTTTCTTTCGTTGTTTAACAATAGTGTAGAGGCCTCAATGATATCCTGAATGAAATCTGTGCTGTACAATTCTTGTTCTACAGTTTTTAATATCTCTACAAATGCATCAAAGAGTATGGTAAGTGGCTTTTATTAGTGGCCTTTATCAGTTGTTGTAATCCTATGGTGCAGCGTCAGTAAAGTTATTGTGAATATGAATGGTTCTTGTTGACTTTTGTAGAACAAACAGGGAGCAAGTGGCAAGTCAAGACACTGGAGAAGCCATCAAATTAAAGTCAACCGTAAGTTGGTGGAAAGTATGGTGGCAAATTTGTTTCACGGTTTCAACCAACCATTTACTTCCACAAACTAAACGTCTCTCTCTCTTTCTCTCTCTCCTCTCCTTGTTATCCTACAGCTATGTCAAGGAGTCTGTCTAGCATGGAGAAACAAGTGACCAAGATGGATGAGCTCCTCAGGGTCAGAAATGTTGCCGTGTGAAAAGTGCAGTGCGATATTCTGTCACATCCCACTGTGCACAGACGTCCATTCATCATCTATTCCACGTTGGTTCAACGTAATTTTGTTCAAATTACATGGAAACAACGTTGATTCAACCAGTGTGTGCCCAGTGGGATGTTTTAAGCACTTTTTGCTATCAAAGCATTAACACAATTATAGTTTTCAGTGGTTGGTAGTTTTGCAGTCATATCCTCTGTTTTGTTTCAGGAGGCTCAAACGGAACTGGAAAGAATGGAAAAGGCTATAGGAGAGCCTACAGACGCCAACGGGGTAAAGCATCACAATGGCAAGGGACATGTATTAAGTTGGGTGTGGTCAGTGGAGTATATGACAAAGTTTAGGGCCACTGGAACTTTCAGTCATAGTGCTCTCTCTCACCACAGAGATATATTATTATCAAATCAGCAAACAATGAATGTAATTAAATAAGTGATACTGCTGTATCTGGTCAATTTGGACCTAACCTGTACCCTCCCCCAGCAGAAAAAGTACCTTGAGCTTCTACTACATGGAACACAGATGCTGTTTCCAAGTGCTTTGAGATTAGACAACACAACAGCTAGCCTCCTCATCAGCTGCGCTGGGGGTGTCATACTCCTCAAAATGAAAAGATGTAGCGAGGACAGTGACACTGAAGTGGTGGGTCAAGCAATGATAGCATAGTTGTACCACAGTAGGTGCACGTAAAATGTAAATGTTGGATTACATACTGAAAACCTAATGTACTGTACATACTGAAAACCTAATGTCCATACTCTAAACCTAATGTGCTGTACATACTGAAAACCTAATGTCCATACTCTAAACCTAATGTGCTGTACATACTGAAAACCTAATGTCCATACTCTAAACCTAATGCAATGTGCTGTACATACTGTAAACATATAGATCTGGTTTAGTGTTGTAACATATGACAATAGAGAGGGCATTTTGCTGATGCTCTGCTGTCTTCAAACAGGACAAGGAAATGTTTGATTTGACCTTTGAGATTTATAAGGCGGTAAGCTTAGTAATGACCACAGAACTAAATGAGGCCTTCATCGTGAAGCACCCAACAGGCAGCATCTACCAGATCAGGTTAGTGTTAACAACCTGGGCCTCAACCATCTCACTCTACACTCATAGAAAAAAGGGTTCTAAAAGGGTTCTTTGCACAAGGAAATGGTTCTACCAAGAATAGTTTTTTGAAGAAACCTTTTTGAAAGATAAGAGTTCTTTGTAAGGCAAAGAAGCGTTTTCATCCTAAGAACCACTTTCTGGAAGAAAGGGTTATTTGATGATCGTTTGGAAGGCAAGACAGATTCTTTGGAAGTCAAGAAGGGTTCTTCTGCATAGAATAACCTTTTTTGTTATTTTTTTTCTTTCTTTCATTAAAATATTTCCTGAGCGTTAGTGTTTACCTCAGTCCTTAAACTTTAACATCTGGAGTTTGAGTAATCTGATCAATTTAAAAAATATATGTGTGAGGTTTTAAACTACCCATATGTCAATATTTGTGTATGTAATGTATCTGGTATTCCATTAATACTTGTACATATACAGTACTGACATAGTTGATATCTTCGCCAGGATTTCTATTTTTCAAATGAGTATTTTCTGTGATTTTATTGAGCAGAGAGTAGGTGAACCAGTCTGAGTGAACCAGTAGTATATTGTACGGTACACAGCAAATTGGCCAGTTTTACCTAGAGTTGATTTTTCAGTGTAGCCTTTCTAGTGATTCAGGAGTTCAATTAACGTAACACTCAATGGTGTAAAAGATCCCCAGTGTTGGTGTTAATAACCAGAGTCGAGTATGATTGTGTCATTTTTACTCTGTGCACAGTCGTGGCCAAAAGGTTTGAGAATGACACAAATATAAATTTTCACAAAGTCTGCTGCCTCAGTTTGTATGATGGCAATTTGCATATACTCCAGAATGTTATGAAGAGTGATCAGATTAATTGCAATTAATTGCAAGACCCTATTTGCCATTCAAATAAACTGAATCCCCAAAAAACATTTCCACTGCATTTCAGCCCTGCCACAAAAGGACCAGCTGACATTATGTCAGTGATTCTCTCATTAACACAGGTGTGAGTGTTGACGAGGACAAGGATGGAGATCACTCTGTCATGCTGATTGAGTTCGAATAACAGACTGGAAGCTTCAAAAGGAGGGTGGTGCTTGGAATCATTGTTCTTCCTCTGTCAACCATGGTTACCTGCAAGGAAACACGTGCCGTCATCATTGCTTTGCAAAAAAAGGGCTTCACGGGCAAGGATATTGCCACCAGTAAGATTGCACCTAAATCAACCATTTATCTGATCATGAAGATCTTCACGGAGAGAGGTTCAATTGTTGTGAAGAAGGCTTCAGGGCGCCCAAGAAAATCCAACAAGCGCCAGGACCGTCTCCTAAAGTTGATTCAGCTGCGGATCGGGGCACCACCAGTACAGAGCTTGCTCAGGAATGGCAGCAGGCAGGTGTGAGTGCATCTGCACGCACAGTGAAACGAAGACTTTTGGAGGATGGCCTGGTGTCAAGAAGGGCAGCAAAGAAGCCACTTCTCTCCAGGAAAAACATCAGGGACAGACTGATATTCTGCAAAAGGTAGGGATTGGACTGCTGAAGTCATTGTCTCTGATGAATCCCCTTTCCGATTGTTTGGAGCATCCGGAAAAAAGCTTGTCCGGAGAAGACAAGGTGAGCGCTACCATCAGTCCTGTGTCATGCCAACAGTAAAGCATCCTGAGACCATTCATGTGTGGGGTTGCTTCTCAGCCAAGGGAGTGGGCTCACTCACAATTTTGCCTAAGAACACAGCCATGAATAAAGAATGGTACCAACACATCCTCCGAGAGCAACTTCTCCCAACCATCCAGGAACAGTTTGGTGACAAACAATGCCTTTTCCAGCATGATGGAGCATCTTGCCATAAGGCAAAAGTGATAACTAAGTGGCTCTGGGAACAAAACATCAATATTTTGGGTCCATGGCCAGGAAACTCCCCAGACCTTAATCCCATTGAAAACTTGTGGTCAATCCTGAAGAGGCGGGTGGACAAACAAAAACCCACAAATTCTGACAAACTCCAAGCATTGATTATGCACGAATGGGCTGCCATCAGTCAGGATGTGGCCCAGAAGTTAATTGACAGCATGCCAGGGCGGATTGCAGAGGTCTTGAAAAAGAAGGGCCAACACTGCAAATATTGACTCTGCATCAACTTAATGTAATTGTCAATAAAAGCCTTTGACACTTATGAAATGCTTGTAATTATACTTCAATATTCCATAGTAACATCTGACAAAAATATCTAAAGACACTGAGGCAGCAGACTTTGTGAAAATTAATATTCGTGTCATTCTCAAAACTTTTGGCCACGACTGTAGAGTAAAACACTCAAAACCACACCCCTCATTATCATATTTCTCAGCATGCTCTATTGCAGGTTGATTTTCAGAATTGTTCGTTTCAATATCTGTGTTTTTGCTTGTGCATTGATTGGTTGTGCATTGAATGCTACACAAAGATAAATAGCATACATTTTCCTAAACTAATTCAATCTGTTAGAAGTTGGACTAATTTCACTCATTTCTGAGATGGTTGTTCCAGTTTAGATGATTTAGGTAGTCCCAATAATCAATCTTTCCAACCCTGGCAGTCATTCTAATTGCAAATTGCGGGAGATTAAAAGTGTTGATTGTTGGATATCCTCACTCTGGCTGGATTCCAATACTCTGGCTGGATTCCAATACTACACCTTACTTTGCAAACCAGCATAATGTGACTTGCAGACCTGATGTGGCCTGTAAAACGGAATTTCTTAACACCACTTAGGGTATAACTAAGCCCTCAAAGAAAGGCCTTATGAAACATATAAAGTATTGTCATACAGAGATTAATTTTAAAGGCTAATAAGACTGGTGGAAACCGTTCATTGAGGTTCTAATAAGAACTCTTCAAAGATATAAGGGTTCTCGGTAGAACCTTTAGAGGATGAAATAGTTATTGTTAGAACCCTTCATAGAGGGTTCTATGCAGAACCCTTCATAAAGGGTTCTAACTTGCACCAAAAAGGGTTCCCCTATGGGGACAAACCAATGAACCCTTTATGGTTCTACTTAGCACCTTTTTTTCTAAGACTGTATAACTATGGATCTTGCTGTCCTCTACTTGAATGTAAGCTGTCTGACTCTTGTCTTTTTGTCTTCCTCAGCCTCACCCAATCACAAATGCATAACAAGGTTCTAGGGTCAGAGGACGATGCATACATCAAGCTTCCACCTTTCTCAGCATTACATTCCTCTCTGGAAAACCACTCAGCTGTTAATGTACAGGTTTGTACGGTAAACAACATTGATGTTGTTTCGTTGTGCAAATAGTATTTTATTCAGATATTATTTTATTCCTCTCAGATGACCACTTTTATGGGCAACCCATATCCGTCGACTGAAAACATCACAGGAACAGTGTGTACCCTTGTACTAAGGGATGGATTGACGGAAATCAGTGTAGAAAACTTGACAGAGCTATTTGAGGTAGGCTACAGGATAGAACAGGCCAACTACTTTAACTTTAGCCTGCTGTCATTCCATCCTCATTTCCCTAACAGAGATGAGGGAACCATAAATGCAAATAGGTTTGGTTGTTTCTCTCCCTTCTCTATAGATCGTTCTGCCACGCCCAGATGCTCCTGTGCTCTCTGGTATAACTGTATCATTGGAGGAAGGGGCTCGGGTTGGGACCTCTTTCAACACTACGGACCCCAACATCACAGTCATATTCACCGTAGAGCCCAGTGTCAATGTGTCCATAGAACTGCTGCTGGGCCTGGGCTCCCCACCCAATGACACCCACTATAAACACCGCACCGTCCTGAGACACACAGGTAGAGGAGGATTCCACCACCATAGTTACCGCTTGGCATAGCATTACACCCACTGTGCTACTGCTTTCAGTCAATCTAGCTGTCTGGTACGCACGTAGATTCACATAATACTTTGATATTCATGGTGATTCACAAGCTTTAAGACATGTCTGTCTGACATTTCACACTGTAATTGGATGTCGGGGTCTCAAACGTATTGTTGGTTTTCCTTCGTTAGCCTGGGTGGTACAGAGTAATCCATGTTCATAGCCTATTGTGGTCTTTCAGAGGGTTATCGCTGGCTGGTCACCCCTGAGATGATGGAAAAGGGAACAGGCACCTGGTATGTGAATGCCAGTCTGTTTAACTCAACCTGGAGCAAGGGCCTGACACTACAGATCACCACCTTCACTACTAAGTGCATGTACTGGAACACTAAACAGCTGACATGGAGCATAGCTGGCTGCTGGGTGAGGCTGCTATTAATGAGCCCTATCCCTCCTTTGTCTCCATCAGAGTATGAACAAACCTAATTGGTAAGCTTCGAAATGTGTTTGTGACATTGCGAAAGCGTTTGTCTGTGTTGTCTTGTTCTAGGTGGGTATACAGTCAACTCCCAGGATGACACATTGTCTGTGTAACCACCTGACGTCGTTTGGGAGCTCTTTCTTTGTGATGCCCAACTACGTGGACGTGTCGCTCACAGCTCAGTAATTTGCCACAGTGAATGAGAACTATGTGGTGGTGGCGTTGCTCTCTGCCTTCTTTGGCCTGTACCTGGTCACTCTGCTCTGGGCCTGCTATGCAGACAGGAGGGCCCTCACCAGGGTGAGTTTATCAAGGCGTGTACAAACACAAATACACACAAACTCATGATCACACACACACACACACACACACACACACACACACACACACACACACACACACACACACACACACACACACACACACACACACACACACACACACACACACACACACACACACACACACACACACACACACACACACACACACACACACATACCACACACATACACTCACTGAAACACCTTTTTTGTTCGCAGAGGAAGATGACACTCCTGAAGGATAACCACCCATGTGCCAGTTATAACTACCTACTGAATGTCCAGACTGGCAGTCGGAGAAGGGCGGGTACCTCTGCCAATGTAAGATAGGGTGGTAACTGAATAGATCCTTCATTCTGTGGTCAGTTTACTTAGCATAGGAATTAGCTAATCAGAGTATTTATTTTATGTAGGTGACAGTCAAGTTGTTGGGTACACAGGGGGAGAGTGAGCCCCACCACCTAAGTGACCCTGATAAACCAGTATTTGAGAGAAGGGGTGTGGACTTGTTCCTGGTGACCACACCCTTTCCCCTGGGGGAGCTGACGGGCATCCAGCTGTGCCATGACAACTCTGGGGGGCACCCCTCCTGGTAAGCACCAGGGCAGATGACACATCCTCCCTGTAATTATTGTGACTTATTTAAAGTCAAGGTCAAGGCATGTTTAAACATGATTTGTGGCACACTGAACTCTTAGGTTCGGTTAAGAATCTGCAGGGACAACTAGGACCTATAAATACTGGGCTGTTAAAGTAGTTTAGGTGTGACATTATCAAGCTTTGCTCCCCTCACCCTAGGAGACCTGGTAGAGTTTCATCACAATGACACTTCAAAATAGCATCCTTGCCTCCTCACCCTACCTTGTCACCTCCTCTCCTCCTGTTTAATACCTGTCTTAAAGGTCCAATGCTGTCGTATTTATCTCAATATCAAATAATTTCTGAGTAACAATTAAGTACCTTACTGTGATTATTTTCAGTTAAAATTGTCAATAAGAAACAAAATAGCTTCTTAGCAAAGGATTTTGCTCGGACTATCTGGGAGTGGGAAGGGGAAAAGTAGCTGTTACTAACAGAGAGGTTTGGAACTCTATTTCTTATTGGTCTGTTGTCCCCAGGCAGAACAAAACTCCATCCCACCAAAACAGGCTGAAATTCCAGGGTATCTTTTTAAACAGTTCTTACACTAAAAAGGCATTATCATCAATTTCATAGTATTATTCCAACCTCATAATGTGAAAATATAAAACACAGGGAAATCACGTTTTTGACTGCACTGGGCCTTTAAATACCACAACAAAAACATTGCAACCACTGCTATGCTGGCAGGGACTTGTTTTAATTATTTTTTTTTTATCTCTACAGTCTAGAAATCTCTATCTCTACACAGGGAATAATAAACAGTTTCCTGAGCGTAATGTCACGTTTCCTCCCACTAGGTATCTCAACAAGGTGACGATCCAAGACTTGCAGAGACAGAAGGTTTGGCATTTCCTGTCCTCATCATGGCTGAGCTCCGAAAGGGGGGAGGGGCTGACCAACAAGACCCTCAATGCTGCCAAGAAGAATGAGATCAGAAGCTTTAGGTGACTGACCACTGGTAGAATACAATGTTACAACATGTACAGTATGTAGAGGATTTCTAGGCAAGATCAAACATCTTGCAATGTGTCATGGAGTTTAATTCTGAACCCTTGTATCTGACACAAGAATTATGTTGTCAATGTTCATAAACCCAATTCAATTAACTACTCGGTCTGAAACCCAGGATTTGTAAGAAACTGGTTGAAATGAATCAGACGGAGGCCCAGCTACGATAGTCAGAACGTTTATTTACGAGAGCCCTGGTTAGTTGTACAAAGCAATTCATTTTATGAACACACGCACATACTCTTGCACACAAACAGAATTCATACGCACATACATTTGCACACAAACAGTAGGTATCCTACGCTACCCAGCCGACAAAGATTAGGGACCGTGAGAATCACTCCCTGTCCTTTCCCCAATCTCTCAGTGGCCCCTAGCCAAGTTCGGCACCGAATCTTGCTCAGACAGTCTGTGTTTAAGACACTTTAGAGACATATTGTACAGTTTATATTGTTTTACCCTAATTCTGACTAAAACTACACACCTCATGAATTATGCTTTTACTGACTAAACCTAAACAAATCCATCAGATAATAAATGTATGATTCTAATCAATTTCAAACAGTTATAAGGTTTCAGAGTGGGAATTATTTCATCATTATCTTTCAACATTTAAATTACTTTAACAGTATCCTAGTCTACTTTTCCAATGTAATTCCTTTAACTTCCACTCTGGTCATCCCTTAATGTCCCACACTTTCTATGTCCTAGAAATATTTTCCAGACCAGGACGTCGTCAGGCTTTAGAGATCAGCACATCTGGGTGTCCATCGTAGACCCTCCCTGGCGTAGCCCGTTCACCCGAGCACAGAGGGTGTCCTGCTGCATGAGCCTCCTGCTCTGCACCATGGCCATCAACATCGCCTTCTGGAAGATCCCCAAAAACCATCAGTCTCCTGTCATCTTCACCATTGGTCAGTCCATAGAGATACAACACTGTATTGGGTACTGGATAAGTCCTTGTTGGTGAGTCAATCTTTTGTGACTGTGCCATTCATATCTGAGCCCACATCTAATGAGCTGCCTCTGATAAGGATGGGCAATTTTACTCTCCACGCACATAGAAATGGGACATTTTGGCTACCGGAAAAAGTTTTTTCTACAGTAAAAAGAGAGCAGTGCAGTACATGGGAATTATGATTAGCCTGCAATATGGATGGTAACATATCAGACTTTTTAGATGCAGCCGCGTTAAGTATCAAAGACAAGGACTGGTCTCAATTATAAATGTTAGATCCAACTCAAAGCTCTTTTCTCCTTGGTGTTCACAGAGTTACAAGGACTAGTAGTTGTAGGCAGTGGATGGCTCTTCATAACCCTTCAATAGACAACGTTTCAGCCACATTCTTTCGACAATCCAGCCCTGAAAGACCTTGTCACACAGCACAGAGTGGTTATTCAATGACCCCGAGCCCTTGATAAACCTTTCATACGGCTAAGAAATACTTGACCCAGAACAACACAACAAGTGTTCGGACATGGAATGATATATTGAGTGATATAGCCTCTGTTATTGTGCCTTGACTCCTTAATGGTGTGTGCTTTCATGTCCCAGGTTCGCTGGAGGTCACTTGGGAGGAGATCATGGTGGGGGTGGAAAGCGGTTTGCTCATGTTCCCCATCAACATCCTCATCATCACCATATTCCGCAGTATCAAGTCACGAGTCGCCCAACCAAAGGAGAAGAACCACGATATGCAGGGCCTGAAACCCCTCGCTGTTACCATGCCAACCATTCTTAAGGTCCTGTCTTTACATTTTCAAAATAAAGTGTTGCTGCTGTGTTATAGTTCTGCTCCATACTTTGTCTATAACCTTCAAACACTCCCATCGTTTATTCCTTTCAGCTGTGCCTTCCTTTTTTTTACCTCCAAGGCCATACAACATCTTATTGGTTATAGCAACCATTAAGATTGGTATTTGGTCTTTTATTAGGAACCCCATTAGCTGTTGCAAAAGCAGCAGCTACTCTTCCTGGGGTCCATAATACAAAACAGAATTAGACAAGAACATCTCAAGGACAGAACTACATACATTAAGATTGGTACTAGCAACTGTGTTTATGTATGTTCTGTCCTTAAGTACTGTATTCCTGCGTACTACGTCCCTATCTAGGACACAGAGGAGATGGTGAATCTGCTCTGTAAGAGCCAGAAGAACAAAGTGCCTGAGCTAGAGAAGAAGCTGGAGTCATGCGATGACCTTTGCTCAGCCTTGGGCAGAGTGCAAGGGGTCATTCAGCTTATGCAAGGTGCTGCACTGACACTGCAAGAGCAACCTTACAAGTCACACAGGTGTTGACGTCATTGTAATTGTTGGAGATGTCCTAAAATTTGATGCGTCTGCCTACGTATCACTAGGGTTGAGTGAGAGTGACCCACACTGGGTCTACTGCAGCAAGTTTGTCCTGTACTTCCTCCACCACCTGTCCATGTGCCTGGAGCGGCTGGATCAGAGTGCCTTCTCCACCCCAGAGGCCCGTCAACACATCCTGAACACCGTCCACCTGCTGCAGAAGACGTCCGAGATGGTTTTCACCAGCCACATGGCTTACAGGTTGGACAATATACCTGTGCAGAGAAGGGAATATAAATAACAGAATTAAAAGTTAAGCTTTTCAAAAAACTTTACACGTCATTCCCTTCCTCTCAATTTCCAATCAAGTTTAATTGCTCTGTATTTGTGTGAATATCATTGTCATACATTACTCTGACCAAGTACCTAAACAGACCTGTGTTTCCTCTGTGCCTCCTCTCCCAGTCCTCCCCGTGTTGCTAGGGAGAAAAGGAAAAGCTCAAGCTGCTGGCTGCCCTGGTGGTTTGTGTTTGTGGGCTGGTTCTTGCTCGTCTCCATCAGTGTTGTGTCCACGTACTTTACCCTGATGTATGGCTTTGCCTATGGGAGGGAGAAGTCCATCCAGTGGGTTATCTCTCTGGCCATGTCCCTCTTCCAGAGCATCTTCATCCTGCAGCCTCTTAAGGTAAGACCAGGGCTCTATATCTTACATGAAGAACGTAGTCCTGCAGTTCTGTTCAATCAATCAGTCAATCATCAGCAGATGTAAAAACAAGAATTTTGTTTGATTCTTGGGTTTATTCTCAGGTAATTGGTATGGCGATCTTATTTGCCCTCCTCCTCAAACCAGTGGCAGTAGAAGACGGTGAGGAGGTTGGACTACTCCTGAAAGGTAAGATCCTCTAGCACAGAAGACCTACTGTACAGGGCTCTCACAAAATCATTATGCTTTACCTTAGTGTCAGTTTTACAAAGGCATAATTGATCTGGGTTTCTCAGTACTAGTACTCTGAAAAGGCAATTACATTTACATTACATTTACATTTTAGTCATTTAGCAGACACTCTTATCCAGAGCGACTTACAGTAGAGTGCATACATTTTATTACATTTTTTACATACTGAGACAAGGATATCCCTACCGGCCAAGAGCAGACGCTCTTATCCAGAGCGACTTACAGTAGAGTGCATACATTTTATTTTTTTACATACTGAGACAAGGATATCCCTACCGGCCAAACCCTCCCTACCGGCCAAACCCACCCAAACCCGGACGACGCTATGCCAATTGTGCGTCGCCCCACGGATCTCCCGGTTGCGGCCGGCTGCGACAGAGCCTGGGCGCGAACCCAGCACAGCCTGGGCGCGAACCCAGAGACTCTGGTGGCGCAGCTAGCACTGCGATGCAGTGCCCTAGACCACTGCGCCACCCGGGAGACCCAATTACAAAATTACATCAACCCAACTCTCAGTATTGATGAAGGGTTTTACAGAGAGAGAAGGGTTACAGTCAGTATCTTAATATGGGACTGTCGTAGAGAGAAAATGCAATTTTTTTCATGTCCATGCCTACTCTCGTGCAGATATACAACAAGCCTTGGATATGAATGGCTTCTGTCAAACTATTGAAACCTGTCTGTTCTGCAAAATTAATGGTATATGCATTTTAGACTGGAATAGAGCTGTAAGTCTGTTTTACTCTCAGATAGTAGGAGAAGCATAGTATTTTGATGCCATTTTGGCCAGGCCTCTAGTGTAAAATATATGTTTAATATCAATGAGACTAACCTGGTAAAATAAAGGTACAAATTTTTAAAACCTGTGTTAGTATGCCACACCATGTCAGGCTCACAGGGATTCTGTTGAGCTTCCCTTCTGAGATGTTGAAAAGAAAAGTCCTCACAAAGAGACCTGTCTTATCTGTTTTACAGAACAACAGGAGATGTGTAAATTGTACTCGGGTAGGGAGATACACTGAAGAAACACAATTTAGCTCTACATGCTGTCTCCAGAGGGTCGATGGGGTTGGAAGGCCTGATGCCCTACAACAGACATCCTCTGCTCTGCTGCACTGACTATCAATGTGGCAAACTGAGAATATAAGTTATTTGAAAATATAGTTGTTATGATTTTATTGAATACTTGTTACTCTTATCTTATAAGAAATGTATAAGGCATAATATGTATGAATGTACTGAAAACTACTGTATCATTGAAATTGTAATATTTAGTAATAAGCTGATAGTTAGAAACTTTTATTCTTGTGGATTGTATGAAGTTACTCAATGTATGGAATTACTCTGTTATATTTATTTAATCACAAACCGCTGATATATTATTTTACACTGTACATTTATATTTACTTTTAAGTAACATACAGTCACCTCCAAAATCATTGTCACCCTTGATAAAGATGAGCAAAAAAGACTGTATAAAATAAATAATAGAAAACCAGAGCTATATTGAATCTTTTCTGAGATTAAATAACACATTGGGAACGATCTTAGACCATTCCTCCATACATAATCTTTCCAGATCCTTTATATCCTTCGGTCTGTGCTTATGGACTGCCCTCTTCAATTCAAACCACAGGTTTTCAATGGGGTTCAAGTCCGGAGACTGAGATGGCCTTTGCAAAATGTAGATTTTCTTGGTCAATTAATAATTTCTTTGTGGATTTTTACGTGTGCTTGGGGTCATTGTCTTGCTGGAAGATCCACTTGTAGCCAAGTTTCAGCCTCTTAGTAGACCAGGTTTTGGCTAAAATGTCCTGGTACTTGGTACAGTTCATGATACCGTTCGTTGACCTTAACAAGGTCCCCAAGACCAGGAAGCAAAACCGCCTCATAAAATCAAAGATCCACCACCGTATTTTACAGTAGGCATGGGGTTATTTTCTGCATATGCATCTTTCTGTCAAAGCCAAACCCACCACCGGTATGCGTGGCAAAAGACCTCTATTTTCATCTCATCTGACCATAGCACCTGGTGGCAACCCTTCCAAATAGACTTTTGGCATGGAAGTGGCATATAATTGTAGATCTGGAGACTTGGTGACCCCAAGATGCGGTTATGTTCTGTCATTCTCCAACTGTGGCCCTTGGACATTTATTTTCGTCCCAAACCATCTTCATCACTGCGAGTAGGGACACGATACACTTGGGTCCTTTACCAGGCAAGTTCACCACTGCTCCAGTGGTTTTAAACTTCTTAATTGTTTCCCTAATAGTGATTAGTGGTATTTTTGTTTTTTTTGTACCCATTGCCTGATTTATGAAAGCCAACAGCCATTTGTCTTTTTTCATTTGTGAGTGCTTTGCCTTTCCCCACGGTGATGGATGACAAAGGGATTTTACATGTGTGTTACCTCTTTTTTATACCCCCGTGAAATGGGAAGCAATGGAAGATACAGTTCCTTAGACTGAGATTATAATTTTTTTAAGTAGAACGTTAATGCAAATTGATTTTATTGATAAGAATCTTTACGGGTGCCAATAATTTTGACACCTACAGTATCTTTTTTAGATTTTATTTTTACTTGGTAGCCCTTCCTGCAGTGAAATGATCTAGTGGCCTCATGGGTGGAATGTTATTCATATTTTATTATTCAAAATTTCATAAATAATAAAAAGCCGTCAAATCCGGTGTTTCTATGTCAAACGGTTTTGTTATATTTCAGTCTTCTGTGATGTATATTGGGATGCAAACACACAATGTAATACATTTCAACTCTATATCTCGCTATTTTAAGCCCATAACCATGTGTGTGTGGTGTATACTTTTGTTTAAAAGTAGATTTGTTTAAGACTACCAAGAAACACTGTGTGACCCTGATTTAGCCCACTGCAGTAAAAGGTTCAACAAAATCTCTTTCAACTGTATTAATATAAAATAATATCTATATTTTTTTAATATGAGCATACAATAAACCTCAGTATTTGTATTATTTATTTCATACAGTCTATTTTGCTCATCTTTGTCAAGGGTGCAAATACTTTTGGAGGTGACTGTATCTGTGGGTTCACTTAGTATTATATATTTATTGGAATACATTAAAAAAATTATTAAAACAAGGTATGTCTTTGAAACTGTTTTTCCCTAAATAAGGTTATATTCCAGTGTTCTCCCCTCATCATCACAACGTGAGTCCTATGTTCACTGTGCTCAGCAGATTGTTATGAAAGAAAGTGTAACACCCATTAGTAATACACTCATATCACCCCAGACAGTTATCTAAGTTACTGTATCTCAATGCCATGGCAGAGATTGTCTAAGAACTCCTCTGACTCATGTCCGTAACTCTGTGTGTCACTGCAAGCTATGGAGTTGATCACCAACAGCACATGTGAATAAACAGCTCTGTCCATGTCAGTTTAAATTGTTAGGTTCTAACTTTCTGGTACAAACTCCAGGCGGACACAAAGAATGCTCAAATTAGATTCATTTCACCCAATTGGACGCTTCGGCTGAATGACATAAGGACACATAGTTACAGTCTTTTAGCTACAGTACAGTAGATGTCACAGTAGGATGATCCAGTCTGGGTCAGATGGCGGTCTGGCTCTGTCCTTGAGATACGACTCCGCTATCTGCATCCGGTTGTCTTCACTCCACTCCCCTGCTACGACGTGGAAAGCCATCTTCCCACAGAAACTAGACAGTTGGATAGTAACTTAACCGTGATCTTATCATAAACCAGACAGGTGGTTTCTATAAATTTTTGCAAAACATGTTCTAACCCCAGACAAATGGCTCCTATCCAACCCTTATGGAATCATTCTTGCACTCAAGAGACAGGCCACTTTTGTACTTTCCCTATGCCTCAATACAATACACATAGATTATTCAACCTAACCCATAACAGAATAATTACTACTGATTTGCTAATTATACAAGAAAGGGTGCTTAGGTCATAACGATCTCCAAAAAACTCACTGGGCAAAGACATGTTGGAGTTGTCAACAAATGGTTATTCAGTTTAAAATCAAACTGTTGATTTTTGGATCACAATTCTTTGATGTTGGTATTGATAATGGTAACAATGTTGACTGGACCAATTGAGTCACTAACTCCTCATTCCCGACATCAGAACTGACAGCTGATAAGGAGCTGAAAAGGAGGTGACAGTTTAACAGTCTGATGTGACAAAGAACAGAACTCTCCTCTCCTCATCAGAAACCTATTAGAGTCTGTATAGTTGTCTTTCTCTCTCTCTCAGTCCACAATGTTAATATGTTTTTTCCTCTGCTAGTTAGCACGCACAGTGTAGTGCACAAACCCCCTGTAAGGAAAGTATGCAAGGTCACATTATCTCGAAGACTAAGAATGCTAAATAAAACAACAATCTATGTCCTTGCATGCCTCCCTGGGTAATGAGAAACAGGCAGCTCCACCAAAACATGACATTTCTGCTGAGTGCTTTGAGATCCATTGTGCAGTACATGCAGTTGATAATGTGTTCATTCATTTTGTGAGTCTCCATAGAACTGAAGGCTGAACCTGAGAAAATGTGTGTGTTTGTGTAATCCGTCATTTAATCTCTGCAAGGCTTCAGTATCAATGGAGATTGCCATAGAGGTAAATCCCACTGCAGCAACAATGGTGGTCCAATGGTCAGACAGAACGTTATCCATTCCAAACTAATATCTGACCCCAGTTAAAATGATTTGGGCCCTCCGCAGAATAGGTTTTTAATAAAAAGCACAAATTAATGAATACAAGTCTATGTGAGAAATTAATTTAGTACATTTCTTGGGGAATTGCCAGCTAATAAAATGTTGGAAGAGGGGATATTAATATTCTCGGAACCTAAATTGAGTCAGTCAGAGTTTGGCCATGAGCAGAAAGGAGAGGGCTTCAGGGCTTCAACCTCCGCTTGGGTGACTCATGGCAGGGAAGCAGCCTTCTCCAATTGGTTGTTGTCTTTTTATTCTTGCTATTTTAAAACCCTTCGCTAAACTCTCTCCCCTCAAACTCTATACTCTGCAGAGAGAGGGTTGTGTTGTCCTCAGGTAGAATGTAATAAGAATAATATTATATTGTGCACAGTAACTTAATTGTCTTAGTTGATCTTTGTTGTTAGGTCAAACCAACCTGAGAAACCAGGACTTATTCTGCTTAATTTCCCCTATGCGCTTTACTCAATACTCCAAACAGCGGAAAATCACTGAAAATGTAATTAAACTTGAAAGTGTTTTTCGACAGTAACCTCACTCATCACCAGGTGCGAATGTAATCGTATGTGGCATCAGAGGACCTTTTCACAGAACATTATTAAAATGGGGCCGGTGGAGAGCATTGGCTGAACCGGGGCCAAACCCCAAGACCCATCAAATGTTCTCTCAACATCAACAAAAAATCCAGCACTGAACAAATCCTAGTTCTCCAGTGCGCAAACATGTAAGCCTATGTAGTGAGCAGTTTGAGCAACTTTAGGCTTATGTTTACTGTGAACACTCGGGCTGTACCCCGCAGCCATTCCTACACCACCAGACATGTATGTGCCCCTGTCTCTCTATCCCCTATTCTGCCACATACAAACTGCATGACCCCTGTCTGTAAACAGCACCATGCAGAGCTGAACACCATTGGACTCTTAAAGACTATCCTCTGCCCTATCCCTATCTCAGAAGGGGGTAGCAGCCTTTATTGCCACCGGGGAGAGGAGACAGAGCTGTCAAAACAGCTCATCATCGTCCACAGTCAGAGACGTTTAGTGGCGATGCACAGTGACTCACCTAGCTGGGTCCGTTTGACACTCTCAGAATAAGCAAATTCATGCAGCTACAGACAACTTAGAATAGAACCTCTCAGACAGCCATCTGGACAGGACGCTCTGTGATGTGACCATGAATACAATAGGAGAGCCACAGATCAAAGACCACTCTGATGTAGCATCTCCTCTCTTTGAAGTTATAAGGACTCTGAGCACTGTAGGCCAGTGGCAACTTAATTGGGGAGGATAGGCTCATAGTAATACCTGGAACGGAGTTCATGGAATGGTATCGAACACATCAAACACATGGTTTCCAAAACACATCAGACAAAAGGTTATGTCAGCATTGACAAAAGCCTCAAGCTCCTGAGAGTTCCAGGAAAACACCCCATTGCGATGCTACAGATCTACACAAGACAATTGTCAAACAAGCCTCCCTCTGCAGGAACCTGGGTTGTGATCTGCAAGCACACATCTTGGGAAACTTCCTGAAAAGGAGCTTCCACTGAAGTACACTTATTTTTATTTCTGTTTGTTTCAAGGTATTTTCAAGGTCATTGAATGAAACCCTGCTCTCTTGGAGATGGGTCCCTCAACACTTAGGAGACACGTTTCTGTGTGTCCTTTGTTTAACACTTTATCTGCCACATCCACTGAGGCATCCATATCAGTCAAGCTTCACTGTTCATGTAGTAATTTACCCTCTCTAGTGGCAGTACTAGAATCTACACTGCACTACCAACTGAGTTCCTTTGATTACAGTAGAACTGCTTCACTTGACAAGATATGACAACACCGAAACAATTACATCTAAGAAAATTAGCCACCCCAGAACTTCAATTAGAAAGATGTCCTTTATTAGACAGAAAAAAACATAGGCTATTATCTGTTTTATGTGACAAGATATACGGTACACTTGCTAATCAAAGTTGGTATCAAACATTCTTCAAACAATCCTACATTACACCTTAGAGGATGATCAGTCAAAGCAGTGAGCGGGTCACTGTACACTAGTGTTAGTCTCATTTTAGGATGGTGGAGTAGACAGCCCTAACTTCCACCCATCATATATTAGTGAAAGCAAGCTATAAAACAAGAACAGCAAATCCACCCCCCTTTCTCACCCTCATCAAAACTACTTCTTCCATCACCAAGATTCAACACATTTTTATCAAACACAAAATCAAAACTTTGAACAACTTTTAAGAAAGATTATATATGTTACCAGTGATGTAAAGTACTTCAGTAAAAATACTTTATAGTACTACTTAAGTCTTTTTTGGGGGTATTTGTACTTCACTATTTATATTTTTGACAACTTTTACTTTACATCCCAAAAAAAAAAAAACAATGTTTTACTCCAAACATTTTCCCTGACACCCAAAAGTACTCATTACATTTTGAATGCTTAACAGGACAGGAAAATTGTCAAATTCACACACTTTTCAAGAGAACATCCCATGTCATCTCTACCGCCTCTGATCTGGAGGGCTCCCTTAACACAAGCTTATTTTGTAAATTATGTCTGAGTGTTGGAGTGTGCCCCTGGCTCTCCGTAAATTAAAAAAACACAAATATTGTGCTTTCTGGTTTGCTTAATATAATTAGAAATTTATACTTTTAATACTTAAGTATATTTAAAACCAAATACTTTGACTTTTACACAAGTAGTATTTTACTTAAGTAATTTTCTGTTCAGGCATCTTTACTTTTACTCAAGTATGACAATTGGGTACTTTTCCCACCACTGCATGTTACGTGTACATATTTGAATATACTTTAGAATGGGAAGGCCTCTGATGATGGTAAATGCAGTGTGGCACATATAGGACACACATACATAGATAACATACTGAATCACACTATAAACCTCTTTTACACAAAGAGGAAGAACCCATTACATTTTGAGGGCCGTATTTACATCAAACTTACATGGTCAAGTGGTTTTTCATATAGAGTATAATTTCTGTCACTAGTCAAATCTTGCATTCCATTTGTCAATTCACTGCATGGGTTATATTACACAAACACGGACAGTGCATGTATAGGGTTAAACTAAATACTCTTTAAAAAAAAAAAAGGATTTTATTATGAGAAAATATGTACAAAATAAACATATTTTCCAACTCTTGCCTTCAACCTACCAACATATTTTGGCTGTACAAATAAAACAATTCCTGTAAATAGCATTGTGTATTACATATTTAAATTTCCTACTTTATCAATCAAGTCTGATTGAATCCCTCCACCCCATGTAAAGTAACAGATCGGTCATAGAACTGGTTTCAGACGTCACCAAAGGTTTAGAGCCAGAGTACTGAGAGTAAAACCCAACATAGACAGGGTGCTACGGCCTTGAATATGTCCTAGGCCTGAATTTTGACACAATGGGTGTGCCAGAAAACAGTTTTTTCTAGTATGCGATTCAGTGACCGGTAAAAAATTGTTTCATGAAACCCACAACGACAAACTATTGAGATCCTGTATTACTCAATCCAGTCTCTGGACGAGAGACACTATTAGATTATTCGACTATTCGATTATTAACCAAATATTGGCTCATACTGTGAGTCAAGGGGATACGTGACAACCATAGCAGCGAGAAAGATTGAGGTGTTACATAGAGTACTAGTAACAATCAGGAAGGCCATTTTATATCCAAAGTGCTCATATAAAGATCACATCTATACGGCCCAGTTTTGATTGGACGTAGTCGATAATACAATATACTTCAAAATGTACTGTCAAATAGCCCTCTAAAGGGCCTTTACCTGTTTGAATGAGGTACAGTTAATGTTAACATCAGTGCCAATCCAAATATTTCCTGATACTGTAGCGACTGACAACACAGCATGATGGGATACTGGAGGACTAGGTCTTCTTCTTCAGATCCTCAAAGCGGCGTGACAGGTCATCAAAGTCGATGTCATCAGAGCTCGCAGTGTTTCGTCCAACTCCAAAGGAGGAAGTGGGAAGCGTGTCGGGAACTGAGGGCAGCTCAGGGAGAGCGTTGTTATCGTAGATCTGGGATGAAGGCCCGGGGCCTGTGGAAAGAACATAGGTTTAGAATGACATTACAAATACACCCCAATACAACCCTTATGCAAGAAGCAAGCAACAATATCGTTGAAGAGATTGACGTGTAGAAAATGAAATATTATTTGAAAACAACTTACCAGAGACCTGGGATCGATCAGAAGGTTTAATAGACAGCTCATCAATCTAAAAAATACACACACATATCATGATCTCTCTACCCTGCCTGCATGTTGACATGTTAAAGTTGTATAGATACATGAGAAGGCAGAGAAAAACAAAGTTTGGATGTTAGTATGTGATTGGGGGAGGAATAATCATTGAAGTAGTGCATTGCAGAGAAAGTCAACACCGCTGGGGTAAGAATTAGCTCTTGCTTTTTGCTCATAATATAACTAACCTCAAATTGCATTCACTTCACTATGAAGAACATTGCTTCCCTGCCACATCCAGTAACATACTAGTTTGACAGCAAGCAGATCTGTTTCCGCATATTATAAATCACTCAGAGCATTCAAAAGACAGTCGTATGCAGTTCAGCACAAGGTAAGTGATTAGCAGTTAATGTGGAAACGGCCATAGCTGGTATTCTATCTGTTCTTATCCAATCCCTATCACGTCCCTGAAGCATAGCACTGTGCTGCAGAGACAAGCGATGGCACAAGCAAACTATAATGAACTCCTCTTCCCTGAAAGGTGAACTGGCCGTCTGTCCATCTGTCTGGAGAAGCAGAAGGGGCAGGGGGCTCTGACACTTACAGACTGGTAGGTGGGAGGGCAGCTCGGCAGCTCAGGGGGCGGCCCTCCTCTCATTGGAGGCTGGAAGTTGTTAAAGGCATCATATGTGCCAACAGAGGGGCCGTTGAACCCTATGGGGCCGGGCATCTAAAGAAAAAAAACATACATGTATAAAAACATCACATTCACATCAACATCTCTACATTTCTTAAAGCTGGAATCCTTAATGGTGAAACAGCCATGTCTGTTGGCGGTATTACAACAACAACGAAGTTACTGCAAACAACTAAGACTGTTTTCTTCCGCTCTGACATCGTCGCACACGTGGAATAGAAAAGCACAATATGTACTGCTGCACGACCAATAGCGGTCAGCGGCGCTGTTTCCCCCCTACTGCGGACTCCATCTGTAAGCAACGATCTCGCCAAACAAGAGTGGTGTCATTCAAGACACTATTGGAAAAAAGATGGTCTTACGGCTCCTTTGGGTGTTGGGTAGCTGAACGCTGATGGGGGGCCCATGGGCATAGGCATGGCTCCAGCGGTGAAGCCGCCGCCGCCGCCGCCACCACCTCCTCCGCCTGGCTTCTTGAAGTCAGAATCCACGTCTATGAGGTCAGCCTCCTCGCCTCTACACACCTCTGGCTGCGGGGGTGTAATTAAAATTAAATGTTATTCATCACATGCCTAGTTAACTATTTAGCAGTCTTAACGCTTGGGGGGGGGGGGGGGGCTTTCAGGGTCCTGTTGGTTCCAGACTTGGTAGTATATAAATAGTAGAGTCAGTCAGGGGGTGGGCACAGGGAGACAGACAGGTTATCATCATCAGCTACTCACTCTGACCATGGCGTCTGACTCGTAGGGCACGTTGTAGTTCTTGGCAATCTCAATGAGGTAGCGTTCCACCAGGATCTTAGGAGGAGCCTCTACACTCAGTTTGTGCATGAGCTATGGGGTAAAGTAGGGAAATATACCAATCAAAAGTTTAGATAAATTTAGATTGTAGAATAATAGTGAAGACACCAAAACTATGAAATACCACACATGTAGTAACAAAAAAAAGTTAAACAAATCTAAATATATTTTAGATTCTTGGCATTCTCTCAAACAGCTTGATGAGGAATGCTTTTCCAACAGTCTTGAAGGAGCTCCCACTTTCCACCGGTCTAATGTCCAATGCTTGCGTTTCTTGTCCCAAGCAAGTCTCTTCTTATTATTGGTGTCCTTTAGTAGTGGTTTCTTTGCAGCAATTCGACCATGAAGGCCTGATTCACACAGTCTCCTCTGAACAGTTGATGTTGAGATGTGCCTGTTAAGCATTTATTTGGGCTGCATTTTCTGAGGCCGGTAATTCTAATGAACTTATCCTTTGCAGCAGAGGTAACTCTGGGTCTTCCTTTCCTGTGGCAGTCCTCATGAGAGCAAGTTTCATTATATTGCTTGATGGTTTTTGTGACTGCACAAAGTTCTTGAAATGTTCCGTATTGACTAACCTTCATGCCTTAAAGTAATGATGGGACTGTCATTTCTCTTTGCTTATTTGAACTGTTCTTGCCATAATATAGACTTGGTCTTTTACCAAATAGTGCCATCTTCTGTATACCACCACTACCTAGTCATAACACAACTGATTGGGATTTCTTTCCTTAATGCGTTTGAGACACAAATTAATTTTAAGGAACACCTGTTAATCGAAATGGATTTCAGGTGACTACCTCATGAAGCTGGTTGATAAAATGCCAAGCGTGTGCAAAGCTGTCATCAAGGCAAAGGGTGGCTACTTTGAAAGATCTCAAATAGAAAATATATTTAGATTTGTACACTTTTTTGGTTACCACATGATTCCATGTGTGTTATTTCATATTTTTGATCTACAATGTAGAAAATAGTACAAATAAAGAAAAACCCTTGAATGAGTAGGTGTCCAAACTTTTGACTGGTACTGTATCTTGAAGCAGACCATCTCAAAATGCATACCCTATCATTGACTGTCCCGATTTGGTTTGTCCTACAGAGCTTCCCATACTCCTTGCTGTATTTGGCACACAGCTGATCAGACACCTGTATGGAGAAAGCACAGTATCAAGGATCACAATACAGCAAAAAGTGTACAAACTGCATTACATTTTTTTTTACTGAGGACTAGTTTCAAGTTTTATTAGTCGTATGTAAGGGATACGCACTGTATATATGGTCCAACTAAATGCTTACTTGCAGGTTCCTTCAACAATGCAACAACAATAAATAATAAAAGATAAGAATACGAACATCAAGTAAATGGCTCAGTAGAATAGAATAATACATAGCATAAGTATAATACAGAAAGGCACAATTTATAGTCCAATAGTTACATGTGTATTGGGGAAGGGGCAGGGGTGGGATGCAAGGGTTTAAATTAGGCAGTATAATAAGACTAGTCCAAGCGACTAGACATGTTAACGCACATTGCATACTACTCACAATTTTAAGCTCGTTGACCTCAGACTGCAGACGTGGGGCTGCCCAGATGAGAGTGGACACAGCCTCCTGCAGGCCAGGGTCCAGCTCCCTGTCAAGAAACAGACAAATAGGTGTTAAGGACATGGCGTGACAGATCTTTTCACTCGTCTGAAAGCTCAAATGAAAAATGGTCTGTAACATCATGGGCCAAAAGGGAGACATAAAATTGTGTTGTATGATGCAAGGAACCACTTTACAAAATACCTTTATCATTACCATACAGAGAATCGTAAAAATGTAAGCCACCCTCCGCCTATTGACTTCTTTGCATATGTCTAAAAAAAATAGAACACAGCCCCTTAAAAAAAATACATGTTTTGTCACATACACCAGATAGGTGCAGTGAAATGTGTAGTTTTACAGGGTGAGCCATAGTAGTACTGCAGCCCCTGGAGCAAATTAGTGTTAAGTAACTTGCTCACGGGCCCGTCTACAGATTTTTCACCTTGTCGGCTCGGGTATTCCAACCAGCAACCTTTCGTTACTGGCTCAACGCTCTAACCTACAGGCTACCTGCCGCCCTTTTAAGGCTCTCCTGGAGAATGGTTGGCAATCCTTAAAATAGCGTAAATCATTTTTACACTTACAAACAAATACTATTTAATGAATAAGGGATCAAATGGCTTATGTCGGCTACTTCAAAGCAAGGTAAATTACTAACCATATGAAGGTTTTCGTGGAGAACTATTGACAGGATAGGAGTAATTTCAAAATTAGGCTACTCTTAGGGCCGGGGCGATACTCGTTAGTACCGTGGCATGGAAACAAAACACAAAGCGGATTTAACGTCTTTAGGAAAACAGCCCTGATGTTGGAAACAAACATTATGTTGTCATCCAGTCATTTATGTATTTTCTAAGCTACAGCACACAATATTTTACATACAGCAGGTTTTTAAAAAGGAACAAAGAATTGGATCCGCTTCGGGTTTTCATTTTTGCCATGGAAGAAATATTGCGCCACTGGTATCGTCCAGGCCCTAGCTATTCTAATAATATGTTTTAACACTGTCAGAATGACATGCCCAATGTTGAATAGAGGGGAATAGAGTCAACTCCCAATTGAGTGTTTGAGATGCGTTTTTTATAACAGGAGTAGGTTAACGCTTTCATCTGCGTGAAGGTAATTTATTCAAGAGCGCTAGACAACATAGGTCATCGGGACCTGACATTAATACATGCTATTAGCTAAATACTTAACTACCAAGATACCTAACTAAATAATAACTAATGTTTTGAATTGGCTAACTAGTCTGTTTGTTTGTCTATCATTATTTTATAGGCCATAGTCTAGCTGCTGCAATCTCTCCCCGCAGGCCCAATGACACTGGCATATACTCATGGGATGCACACATGACTTTTCCAGGATTTTCATGGCCGTATGATCTGTTTGTAAACCAAAAATGTACTGTCTCTGGGCAAATAACTCACTAACTAGCAAGGAATATCAACAAATACCCTGTCAATGCAATAATTCTGCTCCGATGCGCTTTGCAGAAATTGGGAGAACAGCGCGCAACACATTGCATGCGGAAGACACTGGTCCAATTCTGATCGGAGCAATTTTAGGATTTAATTTTTTTGCATGTCCATCCAGACAACTTACAGTAAATCTATATTCTTCTGGTCCAACTACTTGTTTTACATGTCCCGGACAAGCATTAAATGTCAAGCCCTGAAGGATAAATTCAAACACCGATAATAGGGCAAGGAGTTTTTCCTTGACCAGGAGAAATTGTCTCTTCTTTCAATTGCCTTTACTCGATCCTTGCATCCTCTCTCGTCTCGGTCTCAAAACGCATTGGAAGAGAAGTCCCAAGGCTTCTCCCCTCATCCAATGTGTTTTGAGGAGGCGGCAAGGGGGCAAGGAAATAAACAATTGAGAAAGAGCCTCCTTGTCCGAGTCCTCTAGGCTGGCTCATTTACTTCATGGACTGGATGAGGCCAAAGCGAGCCAGCAGCAGGTCACAGTACAGTTCTAGGATCTCCATGGCCTCTACCAAGTAGTCCTCTCTGATGATGTGCTCCACACGGATCCGTGCTCGCTCATCCTTCCCTGTTGACAGGTAGTCTGCAATTTCCTTCCGCGCCTTCTGAGCTAGCTCAGCTACAAAGAGACAGAAGATCCATTCTGTAAGCATTTATTTTAAAGACAACCCGAGATACAAAAATGTCAATTAACAGAGACGAGGCTACAGCTTGCACGTTGTTTGTGTGTATGTACAGTACCAGTCAAGAGTTTGGACACGCCTACTCATTCATGGGTTTTTCGTTATTTTAACTATTTTCTACATTGTAGAATAGTGAAGACATCAAAACTATGAAATAACACATGGAATCATCTGGCAACTAGAGGTCGACCGATTAATCGGCCGATCATAACAATCGGAAATCGGTATTTTTGGGCGCCGATTTAATTATTATTTTTTTTAACACCTTTATTTAATCTTTATTTAACTAGGCAAGTCAGTTAAGAACACATTCTTATTTTCAATGACGGATTAGGAACGAGGCAGAACGACAGATTTTTAACCTTGTCAGCCCGGGGGATCCAATCTTGCAACCTTACAGTTAACTAGTACAATGCTCTAACACCTGATTACATTGCACTCCACGAAGAGCCTGCCTGTTAGCGAATGCAGTAAGCTAAGGTAAGTTGCTAGCTAGCATTAAACTTATCTTATAAAAAAAAAATCAATCAATGACTGTCATTGCTCCAATGTGTACTTAACCATAAACATCAATGCCTTTCTTAAAATCAATACACAAGTATATATTTTTAAACCTGCATATTTAGCTAAAAGAAATCCAGGTTAGCAGGCAATATTAACCAGGTGAAATTGTGTCATTTCTCTTGCGTTCATTGCACGCAGAGTCAGGGTATATGCAACAGTTTGGGCCGTCTGGCTCTTTGCGAACTAATTTGCCAGAATCTTACGTAATTATGACAACATTGAAGGTTGTGCAATGTAACAGGAATATTTAGAGTCATGGATGCCACCCGTTAGATAAAATACGGAACGGAATAAACGTTTTGTTTTCGAGGTGATAGTTTCCGGATTAGTCAAAGGTATATGGTTTAGAGAGAAATAAAGAGAGACGCGTTATAATTCCTGTAATAACTTGCGGCTGAACTTGAAAGGGGTTCCTTAGTTATTTTACCGTTCATGTCTTCCATAGAGAATGTCTTGATCTACTTCAAATAAGGTCTTTGTTTTGTGCAGGCTTAAACCGCCTCGACGTTTTGATACCCGTGTAAATCTCACTAGGATAAGGTAATGTTTGTCAACATATTTTCATGAATCCACTCTACAAAACTTTTTATCTTCGCTTATATTTAGCCAATATTGATCAGAGTTACCTTGTCCTATGGATATCTACACAGTTATAAAATTGGCACGGTGGTGTAAGCCTACACGAAACACAGACCTTATTTTAAGTGAATCTAAAAATATCCTATGGAATAAATGAAGGAACTGCTTTTCAGAGTTTGCTAGAAGGTGTCATGAGAATTATGACTCGCACTTTGGTTGTCAATTCTTACCATGCCCATTATTAAAACAGGATTTCCTGCATATAGAAATTAAAGTTTTTGTTTTCAACATTCATCACAGGTAACTTAAACTCTATTTTTATTCAAACAGTTGAGAGTATTTGTCTCCTAAGCAGACTCTTCAGTATCATTGTCACTTCAGAGCTGTGTGTGTGTGTGTGTGTGTATTTATGTATTATATTAAGTTAAAATAAAAGTGTTCATTGTTCATTCAGTATTGTTGCAATTGTCATTATTACAAAAATGTGTGTGTGTGAGATATATATATAAAAAAAAAAATTCTAATAAATCGGCTGATTAATCGGTATCGGCTTTTTTTGTCCTCCAATAATCGGTATCGGCGTTGAAAAATCATAATCGGTCGACCTCTAGTGGTAACCCCCAAAAATGTTAAACAAATCAAAATATATTTTATAGTTGAGATTCTTCAAAGTAGCCACCCTTTGCCTTGATGACAGGTTTGCACAGTCTTGGCATTCTCTCAACCAGCTTCACCTGGAATGCTTTTCCAACTGTCTTGAAGGAGTTCCCACATATGCGGGGCACTGGTTGGTTGCTTTCCCTTCCCTCTGCGGTCCAACTCATCCCAAACCATCTCAATTGGGTTGAGGTCGGGTGATTGTAGAGGCCAGGTCATGTGGTGGGAACCACACATGCAGAGATCAGCCGTTCACCTACTCCGCGTCTCACAAAGACACGGCGGTTGGAACCAAAAATCTCAAATTTGGAGTCATCAGACCAAGGGACAGATGTCCACCGGTCTAATGTCCATTTGCTCATGTTTCTTGGCCCAAGCAAGTCTTCTTATTGGTGTCCTTTAGTAGTGGTTTCTTTGCAGCAATTTGACCATGAAGGCCTGAATCACACAGTTTCCTCTGAACAGTTGATGTTGAGATGTGTGTTACTTGAACTCTGAAGCATTTATTTTGGGCTGCAATTTCTGAGGTTGGTAACTCTGATGAACTTATCCTTTGCAGCAGAGGTAACTCTGGGTCTTCCATTCCTGTGGCGGTCCTCATGAGAGCCAGTTTCATCATAGCGCTTGATGGTTTTTGCGACTGTACTTAAAGAAACGTTCAAAGTTCTTGAAGGTTAGTCAATCCGGAAAATGTAATGTTTTAAAGTAATGATGGACTGTTGTTTCTCTTTGCTTATTTGAGCTGTTTTTGCCATAATATGGACTTGGTCTTTTACCAAATAGGGCTAAATTCTGTATACCACCCTTACGTTGTCACAACACAACTGACTGGCTCAAATGCATTAAAAAAGAAAGAAATTCCACAAATTAACTTAAGGCACACCTGTTAATTGAAATGCATTCCAGGTGACTACCTCATGAAGCTGGTTGAGAGAATGCCAAGAGTGTGCAAAGCTGTCATCAAGGCAAAGGGTGGCTACTTTGAAGAATTTCAAATATAAACTGTAGATTTTAACACTTTTTTGGTTACTTCATGATTCCATGTGTTATTTCATAGTTTGATGTCTTCACTATTCTACAATGTAGAAAATAGTAAAAAGAAAGAAAACCCTTGAAATGAGTAGGTGTGTCCAAACTTTTGACAGGTACTGTAGTTGCCAGACTCACTTTTCTTTTTCTCCAAGAGCTTCAGGCGATTGATCACCAGTCGGAGATTGACCCGGAGTCTTTCTGCTTTGAATCCTCCACCGAGCATGATGGCCAGCTAAGGAAACAAAATAAGTTGGTATTAAAAAGAGGAGCCAATACATACAGGCAAGTCTGACTATTTCTTTGCCACACTGACATCACCCACCATATTGTTTTCACCTATCCTTTGATCAGAGAACGTGAAGATGAAGGAGGTGAGGGAATAAGGAGAGGGAATAAGGAGAGGTTTCGACCCTAGTGAGTCATCACCATCGTATGAGCGTGTTGATGGCCACACCAGTAACTACAGGCAGGTAGGACTGAAGCGGGCATATAAAACAGACAGCCATTGAGCTAACAGTAGTATCCACCCTCTGAAACGAATAACTGGCTAACTTACATCGCCTCTATCAGCAATTCAGAAAGCATACACATTTTACTTAGTTTAATTAACTAAATCCACGTTCATGGATCACATAGTAAAGGAAATGGTTAGCTAACTAGCTAGTTTGCACAACAAGGATGAAGAAATCTAGTTAGCTAGCTACTAGTAGTTATGCTAGCAAGATAGCTAGCTAACGTCAGCTAGTTTGATAAACAAAGTAGTGATGTTAGAATCAAAACGTTTCCAGCTAGCTACAGTAATGTTACCTATAAAAAACGATCAACCAATAAAAGCATAGTATATATAATAATGTACATTTTATATCTAATACACAATTTGTTTACATTACCTGTTAGGATCGTTAGCTAGGTAAACAGCAACTTGGCGAGTTGCTTGACTTCCGTGAATGTGAGCCTTCCTATCCCACAAAGAAACAGATGACAGTGACGTCACGGGACATTTTCAAAACGTGGCCGGTTTACACCTGCTGTTTACACCACTAGAAGGCGATGGTGGATTGGAGAGGCATAAAATAGATTTCAAAGAAATTAGACCCAATGCCATAAATGTACAGTACACTAGCTACATAGCCAGATATGTTTTGAGAAAGACAACCACAATATAGCTGGTCAAACTGCACAGGGCAGCAAGACCGAGTTTCAAAACTACACCCCGCAGCTCTTTTTTCTTTAGATCATAAAAGCCCTTTAAATATTCACTCACATGAAAAAGAAGCTGCAAGTAGTAGTGGTGTGAACTTTGAACAAGAAGCACTAATTTAATCAATTATTTAGCTAAATAATAATAATACACGTTTTTAATCACGTACACCGGAAGTGCAGTAAAATGTGGTTTTACGGGATGTCTACTCATTCCGAATACCTGCGGGTTTTCGCTCCTCCCTTGTACTTGATTGATGAATTAAGATCACATTAGTAAGGAACTCCCTTCACCTGGTTGTCTAGGTCTTCATTGAAACAAAAAAAAAACAGCAGACCTTCCATGGAATGAGTTTGGCTCCAGTGTTACAGGGTCAGCCATAGTAGTATGGTGACCCTGGAGAAAATGATGGTTAAGTGCCTTGCCCAAGGGCACATCAGCAGATTTTTCACCTGATGCTCACAGATCGATTAGCTGAACAGATTAATAGTGTGAATCTAATTGGTCACAAAAAGTTAGAATAAATTACATTGTGACAAGTTTAGCTTTTTTTATTGCAAATTACAAACTTGCGAGCACTGGTTAACATAAATTGCAGCTTTCTCTTTAAAAATCTGTACAAAGAAATACGCATTACCATAACACATACATCATCATAACAATCTAAATGTTACAACTTGAGTTTGCTGGCTGAGACTTCTTTGTGTTTCTTCTTCTTGGAGCCCGGGTCCTTGGCTCCTTTGATCTGGCTCTTCACTTGGTCTTGTAGTTGGGAGAAGAAGGCGGAGGAGGAGCGGAGAGCTTTATCCTTCCCCTCATCCTTGAACAGAACAAATAAAAAAAAGCTCAACATCTATTTTTAAGAAACTATTTGCAACTGTGACAGCTGAATCCTAGCTATTGTAATAAATACAAATGAAAATGTGTGGAGTACACAATGGCCTTATCAGTCTATATTGATCACACAAATATAATGGAGGGGCTTTCATTTGAAAAACAATGTTAACTAAATATAAAAACGAGACATGCAGAAAGAAAACACTGACCTTTAATAATGTTGCTTTGCCTCCCTTTGTGAGTTTCTTGAGGTTTTCTGCCACCTCTGCTTTTGATTGTTTCTTATTCTCTCCAGTTCTGTTAGCCTCCTTCAGTTTCTGTCTCTTCTCCTTCTCGTGGATCTTGACGCGCTTCACCTTCTTCTTCTTGCGTCTCTCTCGTTTCTTGTCTGTGGGGGTCTTTTCAGAGTCACCCAGCACGTCTCCAGCCTTGTTCTTCCCCTAAGATCAGAAAGGAAACGGATGTTACCCTGGCCTCAGAAGCATCTCCTAAAAGGCTACTATGATGGAAAACATAGTAGTTCATTGGTTGTCTTCAACCCTTGAATGCTTTTGTACACGTCAGTATACTCCACTAGAATACGATTTCCCATAACATGAAACATTATGGAGAGGAATGCATGACAAACCTTGACTTCCTCTGGAGCCAATAGAGTGGCATTACTGGCACTGACTGGAGCAACTTCCTCCATAGCAATAGAAGGCAAATTGGAGACAACTTTCACTTCAGGAACAGGCTGCAGGACACAAAGAAAAGGTCAAACATATCAACACTGTGCAAAAGCGTTCCCTTCATTATAAACTGGGTGGTTCGAACTCCGAATGCTGATTTTCTGACAGCCCTGGTATAGCACTGTATTCAGGTATGACAAAACATTTATTTTTAAACCACGGCCCAGGGCTGTATTCAGGCAGTCCGCCATGCATAACAGCCCTTAGCCGTGGTATATTGGCCATATACCACATCCCCTTGAGCCTTATTGCTTAAATATAGCATCTTTAAAAGACAAGCATAAATTCTGGTTGTCATGCAAATGCTACAGTTTTCCACATAAAACATACAAATACATGACAAAGTACAGAACAATAATAGACAAGAACATCATAACATATTACATTAAATAAATAAGTTATATATAGGAAAGACAGAGACAACAAAAATACTACTTACGCACTATTCTTATATACAGTACAGTTAAATTAGATCTTTAAAAAGATTAGAGATGCTGTGATACAAGATGCTTTTTTAAAGCAACTCACCGGTTTGGGTGTGAAGTGGAAGTTAGAGAGAGCGTCAAGTTTAAGGAATAGAGAATCCATGAGCTTTTGAATTTCTGCATGGGCTGGGTTTTCTTCATCCTCTGTCTTTTGCTGAAATACAAGGGAAATAGATAGAAATAATATAAATAATTCATTCAACAAACAAAAAATGCTTTAATTGCAATATAGAAAAAAGCCAAGTATGTTCACACTAAAATATAATGGAATAACTACCTGATTCTGCTTGAGGTACTCTTGCTCATAAACCTCTGCAAGGCTCAGCTTGCTCTTCTCATGGTCCAGAGTCAGCCTCTTCTTGTACTCAAATACCTCTTCCTTAGGCTTCTCCTTGCGCACCACATCATCCCACACCTTCGAAAAAAAATACAAGACAGAAAATAAAATCACCTTTGAAATGTGCCAATGTGGTTACATCGGAACTAAATACTGGATAGACCTATACTTGTTCTACCCATTTACTCAATGAAACGATGATGACACATTCAGCTGGATCCAACTGAGAATAGTTGTTCAGTTTGTCAAGATTGAGTTATGTCTCTAGAGACGGGTTAGCTAACAACGTCACGAAAACGATGCACGCGATTCAATGGTGCAGACGTTCGTGTGATGTTGTGATTCTGAATGGCCAGATACAGTAGCTAGCAACAATGACTGACGCTGCCATGTGGAGAATCATAGGTGGCCCTTTTCAGCTAGTTTTATCTTGTTCTTGATACTATGTCTTGTTTTGAATGATGTCTATGCTAAAATGGCTCAAATTCACTAGCTAGCAAAAACTATAACAATGTACTTGAAAGACAAGTTCTCATTGTGCAAATGTATGTTTTCAATAAACAGTGGAGACGAAATATAGTTTACATGTTGTCAACAATCTAAGCCAACCCAGTCTGTTTTGCCCCCTAGTTGAGCATTG
This sequence comes from Salvelinus alpinus, assembly GCF_045679555.1. Classification (NCBI taxonomy): domain Eukaryota; kingdom Metazoa; phylum Chordata; class Actinopteri; order Salmoniformes; family Salmonidae; genus Salvelinus; species Salvelinus alpinus. Next base: position 14,763,649 of record NC_092118.1, read on the forward strand.
GTCAGTTTCGTTGCTAAACAACCGACCGTCTATACACTGACCTGGTCTTTAATCCTCTGCTTGATTATGTCCTCCAGCTGCAAAGTGGTTTCCTCTGTTACAGCAGGGGCTGAGAGAAAACAGAGCAAAATGTTACCTGACTGAACAAACACCCTCTCTAACACACACAAACTTGCAGTAAGTAAAATACTAAACCATCTCCAACGGGACTGACAGCTAAACTGAACAGACTGACAAGCATGTGGTACGTACCCATCCTGGAGGCTGAGTCAAATGCCACATCCACCTCAAGAAGGCTGTTCTCTGGACGAGTCTGAGCAGACACCTCTCCTGTTAGTTGCCATGGCTTTTCTCCCATGGCAGCCTTTTCCAAATCCTGTATCTTTTCAGCCATCTGTGTAAGGTAAGAATTTACCATTTCATTAGTCTGCTACATAAAGTTATATATACGGCAGATGAAAAAAATAGTAAATTAAATGACACCCAACCCAATTTAGATATTCTAAAACAGCCCCTGAGGAAAAGCTTGCCTTGTCTTGTCGTTTCTCAAAGGATGATTTGGGTTCAGGTTTTGTTGCATTTTGAGACTTTCCTCCAAAGATGTCCACCATGTCTTCTCCCTCACTGTCATCACTTTCTGCAGGTAAGTTAAAGGTCACCCGTTTCAAAGCCTCCTTGGCTTGTCTGCACTCTTCATCCTCAACGAAGTCCCTAAAACAGCAAAGGAACAAACAACTCTTATCTTAAGTACAAAATTAATATCCCTGCCCTATATTCCTTTTTGATTCCAACCATGACATTCATATGAGATTCCTGCATCAGCCACTTACTCATTTTCTTCTTCTTCGTCATTATCATCACCTTCTTCTTCTTGCATCCCATCTATACTGTTTTTCTCATCCTCTGCGTCTGATTGGTCAGCTGTTTGTGCAGGATCATCATCCACAGCATCAAAGAAGTCTTTGTACTTCAGATTCCTGGAACTTTTCAGCTACAGAAAGAACATAGTACATTAATAGGAATTCAGTGTGTTTGTCTACAATAATGACCAGAAACACCACAGAACAGTAGCCAGGCCTGGCAGAGAGAAAATCTATGATACATACTGTGCTTGTTTTTTTTGTTTTTTTGGAAGAAACATCTTCACAGAAGAGGCCTATGTCATCATCATCTCCAGAGGGCAAGTCCTGGAAGTAGTCTACATCACCGTCCCCCTCCTTCCCCTCCCTTCTGTCCATATCGTCCAGAAAGGACTCCATCTCTGAGAGCTTGAAGAACCTGTCATCAACCTCTGATGGAGGACCCAGTGGTTTTGACTCTCTCACCGCTGAGCATTTCTTCTGTTTAGCTTGTTTTTCTAATGCGTCCACATCAAAATCTAGATCAGAGTCCTCGTCTGTGTTATCCCCTCTCAAGGCATCCATAGCAGTTTTAAGCATGGGTGGTTCTTCTCCTTGCCCATCATCTTCCAAATCCCCATCTCTCGTCTCCTCTTCACCATCTTGTTCAACCCCTTCATCTGGCTCCTCATCAGCATCCTCTTCATCAAACAGGATACTCAGAGCTGTATCCAAGGCAGCCTGACTCACTGCTGTCTCAAAGTGCTTCAGCACTGCAGTATTCTGGAGCTCCAGCTCCTGCCATATCTGTTCCTCGTCAAAGTTCTCAACCACCAGCTGGTCCAGAGGGCTTCCCTTTGAGCCTGCTGGCTCGTGGGTTTTGTGTAAATCATACAGGGTCTTCGTGAGATACGTGAAGTCTGTTGCCACGGCACCCTGAAGACTATACACAAAGAAAAAATACAAATAGCAATGTTTGTTAGTATTCTTCAAGTAGTACAGCGGTTAGTAACGTTAGCAGTCTTCTTCAACCAACTCTGGCCTTGAAAACCCACGGGGTGTGCAGGGTTTTGTTCTAGCCCAGTACCCATACCTGGCTCAACTAATCAAGTGTAGCTAAATTACTAGAATCAAGTTTATCGGTGCTGCTGGGCTATCTTTAAGAATATTTGATGACGTGGTCTGGCTAACCAAACAGGGAATGCTTGCAGATGTTTGCTTGCTATATGCTAGCTAGCCTTAGCATTGTGTAACGATGGCAGCAAGTACATTAATTGATTTAAGTTAAACATATCTGGATATTATTATAAAAATGTTGCACTTACCTAAGAAAATGTTCTGGATGTGCAGTTTTTATGTTAAGTAGCGTTAGACAGCACTCCAACGTGTTACCTATGTCCCCGGTAGCCATCGTTGTTCCTCACATGTGGACATGTGTGTAACAAGAAGATATGCTCCCCCCGGAAACAATCTCTGTTGTGCTACAAAGATCCGGATAGCAGGTCAGGTTAAGATTTAGCAAGCTGGATAGACAACATTAATATCTAAAATAACTGTATTTACAAATGCAATGTACGGGTTTTAATTGAAAAGCAATATAAGTGTGCTCTATCCCATTGTCTTGACATTCAAAGCGATTCGCTATCCTAAGTTGCACGATTTTTCGAAAATATGGCGGCGTCCGTGTTGAAGGTTGCACGTAAGTATAGATAGCTGATATGTGATAAATATTGTTTCACATGTCAAAAACAGTCTCGTTAGACTTGATCTCAGGCTACACAACAAAGTAAGCTAAATCCTCCGTTGTTAGTGCAGATGTACTTTTAGCAAGTGTTCCCTGTTGCTAGCTGCTTGACTTATCCAGGTAGCATATTCAATCAAATATGACCCGTACTCCGGAAAACAAAACAGCATGGTATGGCTGTACTAAACACTTAATTAATTTTGTTACAGGTCTCTCAAAGTGTGTTCGTCACACTTATTCTCCAACCCTGAGGACACTTTCAACCTCAACACCACTCTGCCAAGGTATTCCAGGATCTGTCTGGAAACTGGGAAGGCTAAATCACATCGCTATAGCTGTACCAGACATGGAGAAAGCCACTGCTCTTTACAGAGATGTGCTGGGGGCTCAGGTCAGCGATAAAGTTCCCCTTCCTGAGCATGGAGTCTACACTGTCTTTGTGGAGCTGGGTAACACCAAGCTGGAACTGCTGCACCCACTCGGGGAGAAGAGCCCAATCACAGGCTTCCTACAGAAGAACAAATCTGGTGGGATGCACCATATCTGCATTGAGGTGAGTCAGTCTGAGCAATGGTGCATATGCTGTTCAGCCCACGTGAATGGGCTGTATTCACTCACTCTATCCTTGTCTCCTCATCTGTTCTCTAATGGAATTGTATGTTATTTTTGTGATTTCAGGTTGATGATATCAATGCAGCGATAGTGGATCTGAAGGCTAGGAACATAAGAACCCTGTCAGCTGAACCACGGATAGGCGCTCATGGGAAACCTGTCATGTTCCTCCACCCAAAAGACTGCGATGGAGTACTTGTGGAACTGGAGCAAGCCTGAATACCCACAGGTCTCAAAAACTCTGTAGTTCACAATTATGCGGTTTGGAAATTGATTCATTATAGCACTTTTTCAACCAGTAATAATGATAGCAAAGGTAGATTTTAAAAAATATGTTTAATACCAGGGTTTTGATCCATTTAAAAAAACATCTTTATCTTCATTAAAAGTAAGTGTCTATTTGCCTCTGCTGTGAATAAATTATATGATTGACTCTAAGCACTGTATGGTGTGTAAAAAATGTCAAATGTATTAATTAATTTCACGTGCAAGTCAAACGTGAAGTGTACATAGATAAATGTTTTTTATGTGAAACAACTCAACATTTATTTTCACACTGATTTTAACTGAGATTATAGAGCTGCTGGGAAATATTTATTAGGAGCAAATTCAATAATCATGCACCTTTCAGCTGGCTCTCAGAGGAATGCTCTCTCTCATTGTGAAGAAAAGCAAAATGGCCTTTTGATTTGCAACTTCTGATAATTTAATTTGAGCTTGCTATGCAACAGGGCAAATGTCTTAATATAAAAATGTATAAACAGATATGTTAAGCATATATTGAGTGTAATAAGGTTGTTTCAGTGTACTAAAAGCATTTAAGTTTAATTGCATGGACATTTTAAGCAGCCTGTCCAGTCTTATCTTTAGTGTTGCAGCAGGCTTTTCTTATTTCCTCAGTGCCGTAGTTCCCCAGGCTGTTGGGAATTGGAGTGAAGAAATGCAAAAGGAACTTCCTCACAGTTTCTGCATGAATATAAATTCATAGCCTTTAGCATATATTCCTAATGACATTAGTCAGGCTCTTGTTTTGGAACTACATTTCAGGCAATATGTTTATGTCGGTGACTTTCTGCAGTGTTAAACATGTAATCGTTTAATTTGCTGTGAAATAGGCACATTCAGTAGCTTTGCCCATCATTTGTCACCAGTCTGGTGCCTAGATCAACTCATCCTCTGCAGCAGAGATAACTCTGGGTCTTCCATTCCTGTGGCGGTCCTCATGAGAGCCAGTTTCATCATAGTGCTTGATGGATTTTGCGACTGCACTTGAAGAAACTTTCAAAGTTCTTGAAATGTTCCATATTGACTGACCTAAAATAATGATGGACTGTCGTTTCTCTTTGCTTATTTGAGCTGTTCATGCCATAATATGGATTTGGTCTTTTACCAAATTGGGCTATATTCTCTATACCCCCCTACCTTGTCACAACTGACTGGCTCAAACGCATTAAGAAGGAAAGAAATTCCACAAATTAACTTTTAAGAAGGCATACCTGTTAATTGAAATGCATTCCAGGTGACTACCTCATGAAGCTGGTTGAGAGAATGCAAAGGGTGGCTTTTTGAAGATACTCAAATATGAAATATATTTTGAATTAACACTTTTTGTTACTACATGATTCCATATGTGTTATTTCATAGTTTTGATGTCTTCACTATTATTCTATAGTGTAGAAAATAGTATAAAGAAAAACGCTTGAATTAGTAGGTGTTCTAAAACTTTTGACCGGTAGTGTATCTTGATTACATAACTATTCAACCCTCTGACAGTGATTACAGCTGTGAGTCCTTCTGGGTAAGTCTCTTAAGAGCTTTGCACACCTGGATTGTACAATATTTGCACATTATTCTTTAAAAAAATATTCAAGCTCTGTCAAGACATTTTCGTGTCTTGCCATAGACTTTCAAGCCGATTTAAGTCAAAACTGTAACTAGGCAACACAGGAACATTCAATGTTGTCTTGGTAAGCAACTCCAGTGCATATTTGGTCTTGTGTTTTAGGTTATTGCCCTGCTAAATGGTGAATTTGTCACTTAGTGTCTGTTGGAAAGCAGACTGAATCAGGTTTCCCTCTAGGATTTTTCCTGTGCTTAGCTCTATTCCGTTTATTTTTATTAAAAAAAAGTCCTTGCAACTTATTATGTGACTTGTTAAGCAAAGTTGTACTCCTGAATTTATTTAGGCATGCCATAACAAAGGGATTGAATTATTATTGACTCAAGACATCTCAGCTTTTCATTTTTTATTAATTTGTAAAAATGTCTAGGAACATAATGTCAAAGTGGAATTATGTGGTATTGTGTGTAGGCCTGTGACACAAAATCTCAATTTATTTCGTTTTAAATTCAGTCTGTAACACAACAAATAATGTGGAAAAAGTCAAGGGGTGTGAATACTTTCTGAAGGCAATGTAATTCTTTCATAACTTGCCACTGGAGCAAAGATTAATGGATTCTATTGCGTGATATGAAGTACGATGGTTTCCAATTTCGTCCTCATTCTGTTATGTAATGTCATTTTGCTAAATATGATCACTCAGTGAGCTGCACACGGATGCATTAGGAATTATTACTGGCTTATAGATACATTCACTCCCCATTCAGTGAAATTTCTTTAAATTCGTTTTTAAACAAAAATGTCACCCTGTTATATGACTGGTTATCTTAGGTAAAAATAATATAACCTCTCATATCCAATTATGCAACAATAACATTGTAGTTACTTTTGCCACTACCATAAAAGTGAAGAAAATATGATTGAGTTTTTTTTCTCCCATCTATGCATAATTTCTGTTAGGCTATAGATTGGCTATAGATTGGCTATAGATTTGCTATAGCCTATTAATTGTGACCAACACAAAATAAATAGGATGTCAAATTATGGTGTTTTGTATGGATCGCACTGCACTCTTTGTAAGCCTATTTTTTTTTCTCTCCATTACCTTTTCCGTCTCGGTGATCGGGTGGGGTTTGAGTCTAACGCCTCTGGATGCCGCCACTCCACCGTAACGACCAGAGAAACACCGATGTTTTACAAACTCAGTGGGAAACCCAATGGGGAGAACTGCAGTGGGGTCTTTATACACGTTCCGGGGCCGCTTCAACTGGTACTTATATTTTTCAGATTCCGGGGCTGGTCCGCTTTCTCTCGATGTAATCTGATCCCGTGCAAGTGTCTTGGAAGCATCATCAGCTTTTACAATTCTAAAAGGGAGGTGACTTGAGCGACCGAAGAACATACGTTGAATTCAGCAGGTAAGATAGTGTGGCCTTCATTTAACTACATAGAAATGTTTGATTTATCATTACCGGTGTGTCGAAAAGAAAGGTGCTTTTTGGTCCATTATTCCTAGAGCATCTTTTGAAGAGAGCGGACAGCAACCATGGCATAGGCTCATCATCTGCAACTAGCTCATTCACCAATATGGATTTTTAACCGCCTGTTCGACACACTTTTAATGCGGGTAAATGTGTCTAATTATTCAATACATGCTGCGTTCTCATTTGCTTAATTGCTGGGAATGTAAACCTAATCTGAACAAATTGATTGTCAAAATTGTATCTGTAATTTATGGTGTTATATGGAGAAAAACATTCCGTGGCCACATCTACCTCAGATGTTGTCAATATCGTAGCATAAAGTAGCCTAGCCATTGATAAATATTGAAAAAAATATATTTTGTTGACTTGTGTAATTGTAAGGTGATCTATGCCTTCTCTGTCTGTCTCTCTCACACACTCTGTCTTTCTTTCACACACACACACACACACACACACACACACACACACACACACACACACACACACACACACACACACACACACACACACACACACACACACACACCAGCTCCATAACCATGAACAAAAAATTGACTGCTAATGAGAACTGTCTACTTTTGATGCTCTTAGGGTTGATTTATTTTGTCTGTTGTGTACCACTCTGTTCCAGAGCTAGCCATACAAGAGGACAGAGCAGACAGCACACTCACTGTAATTATTTTTGGTGTGTTGTTCTATAGAAACTCAAGGAGACATGTCAGGGTTGGTAAGCTCAGTGGAGTCAACTCATGTCCGGTCTGTCTGATGCTGCTGCATATTGATAGAAATGTATTTGAAAGCCAACATAAAAGAAAGCCCAACTAAATCTGAAATTGGCCTTTAAATTAGACAAAACCATGTTCTGATTACATTTTGATTGTCCTTTAGTCAGGCTTGGTAGGAATTATAACTGCTTCAAGGCTGTAGAATTGTAAGATGACAGCTTAATGACAGCATGTTTGGAATTTTTGCCTTAGGGGTTTGATGTCAGTCTTAGCTCAATACAAATTTTAATGAAGGTCTTGATGTTTTTATTCATTTACACTATATATACACATATGTGGACACCCCTTGAAATTAGTGGTTTCGGCTATTTCAGCCTCACCCATTGCTGACAAGTGCATCAAATCGAGTACACAGCCATACAATCTCCATAGACAAACATTGGCAGTAGAATGGCCTTACTGAAAAGCTCAGTGACTTTCAACGTGGCAAGTCCGTTCGTCAAATGTCTGTCCTGCTAGAGCTGCCCCGGTCAACTGTAAGTGCTGTTATTGTGAAGCGGAAACGTCTAGGAGCAACAACTGCTCAGTCGCGAAGTGGTAGGCCACACAAGCTCACAGAACAGAACTGCCGAGTGCTGAAACGCCTAGCGCGTAAAAATCTTCTGTCCTCGGTTGCAACACTCATTGCCGAGTTCCAATTCCAAACTGCCTTTGGAAGCAACGTCTGCACAATAACTGTTGTGCTTCATGAAATGGGTTTCCATGACCGAGCAGGCGCACACAAACCTAAGATCACCATGCACAATGCCAAGAATCGTCTGGAGTGGTGTAAAGCTCGCTGCTATTGGACTCTGTAGCAGTGGAAACGCGTTCTCTGGATTGATGAATCACGCTTCACCATTTGGTAGTCCGACGGACGAATCTGGGTTTGGCAGATGCCAGGAGAACGCTACCTGCCCGAATGCATAGTGCCAAGTGTAAAGTTTGGTGGAGAAGGAATAAGGGTCTGGGGCTGTTTTTCATGGTTCAGACTAGGCCCCTTAGTTCCAGTGCGGGGAAATCTTAATGCTACAGCATACAATGACATTCTAGACCACATATGTCAGAGTCAAGGCCCGCGGGCCACATCCGGCCCGCGAGAAGGTTTTTTACGGCCCCTGGGATGATCTTGATTTATTATTAGAACCGGCCCGCAGACCGCAGCAAGCCGGCAGCCCGCAGATCTTTTACACGCACCAATACTACATTTCCCACAATGCAACGGTGACGCACCGAGCAGTAGGCTGCTTCATTTCAATATTTATTGGCACAGCAGTCGTCAGCATCACAGTCAAATTAACTTTCAGATACCCATCAAAAATGGCAAAACGGAAGGTGGACACTGAGAACCGGGGGTTTCAAACAAGGTGGGAGTCGGAGTATATGTTCACGGAGGTAGCTGGAAAACCTGTGTGTCTTCTGTGTGGAGAAAGTGTGGCGGTACTGAAAGAGTATAATCTGAGACGACATTATGAAACGAAACACGCGGACAAAAACAAGAATATGGACATGGAACAAAGGCTACAAAAGGCAGAGGAATTAAAACGAGGCCTCAAATCTCGACAGGCTCTGTTCAAAAAAGCCAAATCACAAGGCCAGGCTGCTGTCAAGGCCAGTTTTATTTTGGCAGAAGAGATCGCTAAATCAGCCCGGCCATTTACGGAGGGGGATTTCATCAAAAACTGCATGATTAAAGTTTGTGACGAAGTTTGCCCAGAAAAAAGGCAACTCTTTTTAAATGTGAGTCTGAGCAGAAACACCATTGCCGAGAGAGTAGACCAGTTGTCCATCAATCTAAAAGAGCAGCTTGTGAAAAAGGGAAAAGATTTCATTGCATATTCCTTGGCTGTGGATGAGAGCACCGACATTTCTGACATTGCCCAGTTGTCAATTTTCATCCGCGGAGTGGACTCCAGCCTAAGCGTGACAGAGGAGTTTTTGGCTTTACGTCCTATGCATGGCACAACTACGGGGCATGATTTGTATGAAGAGGTGTCAAGATGTGTAAATGAGATGGAGCTGCCTTGGGAAAAACTTGTGGGTTTGACAACCGACGGAGCACCTGCGATGTGTGGACACAGGAGCGGACTGGTGGCGAAGATACGGGAAAAGATGCAAGAGGAAAACGCGACAGGTGAGCTGACAGCTTATCATTGTATCATACACCAGGAAGCGTTGTGCGGTAAAGCCTTGAAAATGGAGCATGTAATGAGCATCATCACGCGCACAGTTAACTTTATCAGAGCCAAAGGTTTGAATCACCGCCAGTTCAAGGCATTTCTGACGGAGTTAGAAACGGAGCATGGTGATTTGCCTTATCACACAGAGGTGCGATGGCTAAGCCAGGGAAAGGTGCTTCAAAGATGTTTCGAGCTTCGTGAGGAGATTTGTCTGTTCTTGGACAGCAAAGGGAAAGACACAACACAACTCCGAGACGAAATGTTTCTGTGTGAAATGGCTTTTCTGTGTGACATTACGAGTCATCTGAATGCAATGAACTTGCAGCTGCAGGGTCGGGATCATGTCATCTCTGATATGTACAGTACAGTGAAGGCATTTAAAACCAAACTGACTCTGTGGGAGACGCAGATGCGGAAAGAAAATTTGAGCCACTTTCCCAGCTGCCAGACCATGAAAGAGAAGCTCTCTACCAGTGCGTTCCCGAGCGCACAGTTGGCTGATAAAATAGGTATGCTTGCCGCTGACTTTCGACGCCGATTTGCTGACTTTGAAGCACAAAAAAGCAGGTTGGAACTGCTCGGTAACCCATTTGCTGTTGACGTGGAAAGCTCACCACCAAACCTCCAAATGGAGTTGATTGACCTCCAATGCAATGATGCACTGAGGGCAAAATATGCGGCAGTGGGTGCTGCGGAGTTCGCCCGTTTCCTCCCCGACACAATGCCCCAGCTGCGCATCCAGGCTGCTCAAACGTTGTCTATGTTTGGCAGCACATACCTGTGTGAACAACTGTTTTCTTTGATGAACCTGAACAAAACATCACACAGAAGTCGACTTACTGCTGAACACCTCCACTCAATTCTGAGGATTTCCTCAGCTCAGAGCCTTACCCCGAACATTGATGAACTTGTGGAAAAGATGGGACACCACCAAGTATCACCCTCAACCTCAAACAAGTGAACATTACTGTGCAATCACATATTTAGAGTTTTTACTCAGTTCAAGTTTAAAAGTTAAAGTTTAATATTTGTTTTCACTGCATGTTACTTCTCCTTAAACAAAGTGTTGTTTTTGATTAATAGATTTTTGCACTTTATTTTATTGTATTTCAATCCAATTATATTTTAAAAATATTTCAGTTGAGTGGATGATAGAAAATTGCTATTATTGTTTTTTTCTTTGAAGTAAATTTAGCCCACTTTTGCTAAAATAGAAAATATAGGCTACTGATGGTGCCTTGAATACCGGTTTCTTTCATTTAATGTTCATGTTATGGGGATTTTTATATAAAGGAAATTTGTCTTTTGTGTCTGTTGAAAATTAAAGATTACTGACAGAGCCATAAGAAAATATTGCTTTATTTATCTGATCATATTGGAATATATTTGTTAGGTTTTCAGTAGGTTCAATTAGGTTCACTAGACTATATGCGTCATTTAAAAAATTTTCAATGAACATTCGAACAGTCCGGCCCTCGGCTTGTAGCTAAATTTTTTATTTGGCCCTCCGTCCATTTGACTTTGACACCCCTGTTCTAGACGATTCTGTGCTTCCAACTTTTTGGCAACAGTTTGGGGAAGGCCCTTTCCTGTTTCAGCATGACAATGCGCCTGTGCACAAAGCGAGATCCATACAAAAATGTTTTTTTGAGATTGGTGTGGAAGAACTTGACTGGCCTGCGCAGAGCCCCTACCTCTGTCTCATCGAACACCTTTGAGATGAATTGGAACGCTGACTGCGAGCCAGGCCTAATTGCCAAACATCCGTGCCCAACCACACTAAAGCTCTTTTGGCGGAATGGAAGCAAGTCCCCGAAGCAATGTTCCAACATCTAGTGGAAAGCCTTCCCAGAAAGTGGATGCTGTTATAGCAGCAAAGAGGGGACCAACTCCATGTTAATGGCCATTATATTGGAATAAGATGTTCAACGAGCAGGTGTCCACATACTTTTGGCCATGTAGTGTATCTTCCTTTCAGAATGACTGTAAATTAGATTACAGTAACATGATGACTGATTTTGAAGATGAATAAATACCGTTTTTTGGGTTGTTTTACATAATACATCATTTCAATTAAATTACGTTGAACCAACGTGGAATAAACATTAAATTGACGTCTGTGCCCAATGGGTAGTGTCATATCATGAGCAAGTTCATCACCAAATAACATTTGCGTGATAATACTTGCACTTTGTTGTGATTTTACATGCACATTTGGAAATTCTACTTAGTAAATGGGCATTCTGTCCTAGATTAGGTGTCTTGTTTAAAAAGGTCCCCCTGGGGAGCCTGGGGAAGGTGGGCAGCTCTGGAGGGACCTTGGTCCCCAGCAGGTGGGCTCACTCCATGGCCGAGACCTGCTTCACGTTCTGGCTGGCTGGCGCCTGGCGGCCTGCCTTCTCCTGACCCTCTCCCAGCTGTCAGAGAGGGTGCTTCTCTACTCGTTCCTGTTTTATGTGTGCCACAGGAGCTGAAGGACAAACACTGTGTCGCAGCAGCCTGCTGGGATGCTATTCATGCAGCAGCAGGAGAATTCTAAATTGGACTCTTGCGGATGAGAGAGAGAGCCAAGAGAGAGGTTGTACTTGGGGATCATGTTTCCCTTCTGCTCAGGCTGACCAAGGTGACGATTATTATGACTGGGACAAATTAATCAGCTAGGCTTGATCTCTGATTTAATAGATAAATAAAATCTCTGCTTTAATAGATACATGGCTATTACCTTATTTACAGCAGCATACTGTACACATTATCAAGATAATTCGATTCGGCTGTGGTCCTGTAAATGACAGAAGCAAGTGATGTCTCCATAGTTCACATATTATGTTTGAACAGAACTGTTTTCACCTCAAAAGCTACTGTCACGCATAGCTGTTTAGGATGTAGGATGCGTCCTTTCATTTCTTTGCAAGCCAGACATGTAGGCTACTGATGTCCAAGGCCAGTCAGTTGCCCTCTGGCGGTGGGTTGTGTACAAGATGAGATGTGTTGAAGGTTGGAGAACTCTCTCTACTGCCTCTTGTGGTGTTTGTAGACACGTCTCTCAGCCTGCAGCGATCCCAAGGAAATCAGTTTGACAGTTGATTAATGTAGGAACTCGTTTGAGAGATGACAATCACCACCCCAGTTATTGCATGGTATTACTGCCCGGAACATTAGTGTATTTTTGTAGCAGTACAAATGGAAACCTTTTATCAGTAGTCTTTCTATTTTCAGATCATTTAAATATCATATGCTATTTCAAAATAAAAAAAAACCTATGGTTCAGGAGTAATTTGGATAAAACAGTCTTTGTGATCAGATTTTTCGACCATTTTCGTGATTTGTAACCTGGCCCAGAAAGTAGCAAAAAATATGTTTTATATTTGACACACAGACACCTCTGTACGAAGTGTGTCTGTGAGCTGACGTTTTAAACCTGTGGTAATGTTCCTTTAGTACAGGATGTTAACCCTGCAGGAGAGCTGTCAGCCGTGTGCTATCACTGTGTTATGAATGATGTGAATTTGGGATGAGGAGAGTATAATCAGAGGCTACTCTTTGATCTCATGGCATTGGGACAACTTTTTACACTCTAAAACATCCCTGTATGGCCCCATGCATTTCCTTCCTTCAGAATAGCTTAACTGTTTAGGGGGAATCCATCACATGGCCACTTTGTGTTGTTGCTTGTCCACAGTTAAAAAATGCTCTTGAATTGGGATTGGTGTGAGTTTTCAATTTCCATGATGGTTGTAGTATGTCATCAGGATGTGTATGTTGGAAAGGGGATTTGCATGTCTTCTAGAAGTCGTTGCACCACAGAGACAAGCTGTGTGATTACAATCTTTCATGTTTTACATTTTCAATGCATTTTGCTGGGGAACTCAGCCAACATCCAGCCGTGTGATGGCTTCAGAATACTCTGCTCATCTACCTTCACTAAAGCGACATAACAAACTCCATCTCAGTCGAATGCTAAAAGTGAACAGAGAAATACAACTTTGGAACATCATTAAAGAACTCAACGTTGGATTATTTCCGTCTTTTTAAATCAGAATTGTTCATTCAAAAACTGTGGCTATATATTTGTCTTTTGAGGCACTTATGTTCATTAATATGAAAGCAAAGTTAAAAACAGAAAGTCAGCAGGTGTTTTAAATGCTCTAGTGGTTAGTGAGTGATGATGGCAGCCACCATTATGCCCTGCTAGGAAGATTAGGTAATTAGCAGGGCCACCCGACCTACCTGCTGTGGAGGGATGGGAGGGACGCTGGTTACGTATTTTTAGACACTGCATTTACCATTCCTTACCCACTAGGTGTTCAGTTAGCACAGTCTAGTCTAATGAATGATGGGGCTCTTCAAGGGGAAATCATTTCCCGGTCCACATAGAGGTTTGATTGTTCAATCAAAGTCATAGCAGGAAGGATGATTTAATACCAAGTCGTGATACCATTGACTAGAGCCCCCCCCCCCAGATCTTTTACTTTGTGTTGAGGACGGAGAGGGCCCAAGACAGTCAAGGCTGGTTTGGTTAGTGGCATATTGATTCAACACCCTTCTCGTTGATAATTTGTAACCATCATCCTTCAAAATCTAATGCCTTCTTTAAAGTGTGCTGTTTATCTGCAGGGATGAGAAATGAGGAGCACTCTGATATTCAGCCTTTTGAGGGTTTCATAGCTAGGGTGGAAAGCCTTTTGATGTGAGCTGAGCAGTTTCCTGGCAGAGGGAAAACACAGAGAGCCAGCCCCCCTGCCTGTGAATAACTCCCACAGTGTGTGTGACTCATATCTGTCTCTAGTAGAGAGGATGTTCCTCCTCATGCTCCTCTGTCAATAACTGCTTTACACTGCTTGCCTGCCACAGTTATTTCCCTTCCGTCTGTTGTTGGCGTCACACTGAACGTAATCACACCCACCTACTCTCCCCGACCCCCGGCCGAGTGTGAAGTATGAACCGAGTGTGCTGCTGGAGGAGAATGGTCTGTCTCGTCAGTGACCTCTAGCCCTGGTGGATGACCCAGATGAAATGGTTTTCAGCTATGAGAGATGTGGATGTCTGACAGTCCTCATATACCAGGAGGGCATTGGGTCATATAGGCTTTGCTGAGTGTGCTGAATGAATGCTGAGACATTTACTTTAGATTTAAGGGCCAAAGCTACCAGGACATGGCACTTTAATCTTTAGAGCAACAAGGGTATGCCATACAGCTGGAGAGAGTCACACACTGTGTGGAGTGAAAATATAGATGAGTGTCTAGGTATGTAGGCTTTGTATTGTAAGAATTTGAAACCCTTACTAGATATAATCTTAAAGAATTAGTCACTTGTTTTTGAGAAACTTACCCCAGCCGCAATGGACTTCCTCATTGCTCATTGTGCAGTGTGGGGGCGTGCAACAAAAAAAAAATGAACAAAAGCTTCAAAAACACCCAAGTACTGTTATAAACGGACACACTGTCTGTATATTGATGTAGGTCTTTAGATATTGTACACATGACATTGTTTCCTTCTGAACCTTATCCTCAAGGCTATATTCCATTTTGTGTGACTTGAACGGTTTCCCATACTCAGCTGGGTCATTCTCCGTGTAGCCTGCTACTAGAGTGGACGGGAGAGATATTTCAAACATACAACATGCAGATAAAGTTCAGAATGACCCAATTTTATGTGTACAACGTCTAAAGACCTGCCTCACTATA
Organism: Salvelinus alpinus; assembly: GCF_045679555.1. Classification (NCBI taxonomy): domain Eukaryota; kingdom Metazoa; phylum Chordata; class Actinopteri; order Salmoniformes; family Salmonidae; genus Salvelinus; species Salvelinus alpinus. The sequence continues at coordinate 14,778,798 of NC_092118.1, forward strand.
AAGTGTCTGTTTCTAAAAGAACGTATTTTGGTGGGTTTTTTTAAAAGCTTTTTTTCTTGTTTTTCAAAACCCCCACAATGCACAATGAGCAACAAGGAAGTCTATTGGGGTAAGCTGGGATAGTGTTTCTCAAAAACAAGTGAAATCGCCAAAAAAGTGTTTGTACCCTTCTATAACATGCCATTTAGTGAACCACTCATTTAACTCCATTTTACATGTTAACTACAGTACATTATAGGGCTGGCACAGTTACCGTATAACCGACAGTTATGGATGAAGACCGTCATGATTTCTGACCGCGTCACAACACCAGTACATTATATTATTTGCTGGTTTTATCGGCAGGTATATCCGTGTCATGTAGGCGGAACGAATGCTTCTGTTGAATTATCTGAGCTTTAAGGAGCCCTGATTCAAATCTCTAGACATTATGTTAATGGCGAGCTGGTGTCTCTCAGAATCAATGAGGTGATATCTGCATGTAATTTCCATATACATTAGCATTTAAATGAACTAAACCCAATTACACAGACTTTCAGAGGCTGAATGGAGCCACCTTTTGGAAAAATAAAAATTGGCAACAAAAAAAAACCTTGAAACCCCTAGAGAATGGCCCATTCAAGCCTGTATAAATCATGGGTGGCACTAAAGGAAAGCTTATTAACACCCCAAGAGGGAGGCAAGGAGAATTCTCCTGTGCCTTCAAAACACCTTCAATTGAGCAAAGCGTGGAACGAAAAGCATGCAGACCGACAATCCATATTACTCTTTCATCTCGGTTCGATTCATTCTTTTGTAAAGTAACGGGGGGCTGTAGCCTAGAGATGCATAATTTATCATTAGTAGTGACGGCAGCTTTGTGACAAGTCCGAGAGAAACTTTAGCTCCTGCCTACATTTTGTCTGAAAGTCCCTGTTATCTACATACTCTTGTTTCTCATAGTAGTTAGTATGTTTGTCTGCTTCTATTTGTCCTTGTGAATATGTAGGCCTACATTATGTAGTAGGGTTAAGCCTAGGCTACTACATTATGTGTAGGTGGGTATAGTGAGGTTGCAGGTGTGTGTGTGACCTTGCTATACCTATTACCAGTCATCCTTTACATTGCTGCAGTGTTGTGGGTAGTGGTGGAAAAAGTACCCAATTGTCATACTTGAGTAAAAGTAAAGATACCTTAATATATAATGACTAAAATAAAAGTGAACGTCACCCAGTAAAATACTACTTGAGTAAAAGTCTGAAAGTATTTGGTTTTAAATATACTTAAGTATCAAAAGTAAATGGCACTTCTAAAATATACTTAAGCATCAAAAGTAAAAGTATGATTCATTTCAGATTCCTTAAATAAAGCAAACCTGACTGCATCATTTTTAGGCAGGGGAATACTCCAACATTCAGACATAATTTACAAATGAAGCATCTGTGTTTAGTGAGTCCGACAGATGACCAGGGATGTTCTCTTGATAAGTGCGTGAATTGGACCATTTTCCTGTCCTGCTAAGCATTCAAAATGTATGGAAGCATTTTTGGTTGTCAGGGAAAATGTATGGAGTAAAAAGTACATACTTTTCTTTAGGAATGTAGTCAAGTAAAAGTTGTCACAAATATAAATAGTAGAGTAAAGTACACATACCCCAAAAACGACTTAAGTAGTACTTTCAAGTATTTTTACTTAAGTACTTTACACCACTGGTTGTGGGTCAACAAAGCCCACCTTCATCTTTGTGTGCTTCCTACGTTATATCATTATTCCTACTTTGGCTTGACTGTATTCAGTGGGCCTGCTCATTAGCCACTGTGTTTCTGGGAGGATTGCATGACATTAGCATTTAGATGTAGAGAGGAGAGAGGGCTCTGGCTATCTGCTACAATACAATGCTTACTGGCCACACAGCTGGATTGTTTTCTCTCTCTCTGCAAGAGATGGATATTATAAACGAAAACTACCATTTCTACAGCAGCCATGAAAACATTTACTTATTTTAAGTTGTGATTTAACATGATACATTACACTGCAAAGGGCTAGCCTGCAATCGAATTTTATGTGTATCAAAAAAAAAACATGTATTTTTATTCTGGTTGACATGTTGCAGTAGCTCTTGTGTCTTTGGCAGTTTGAGACATTTCAGATGATGGTTAATCAATGCCATGATGGAATTAATTTAGAAACACTAGCTGAGGGAGTATGATCGATGGCATACACTGAAAAAGCTCCAACAGCTTCTGCATGACGGACAGAGAGAGAAAGAAATGTCAAGCAAGCCATCACTTCCACTGTTACCTTAGGCAACCTCTTAAAATACAATATAAGAGTGCCCAAACAATCACAACTTTGTTTGCAAACAGCCACATGTCCCCTTCATTCTTAACCCCCAAAGGTTGATGTCCGCGGCCGCGCAGAAATTGAATTAGCACAATAAAAAATCGGCATTAAATTTCTGTCAGTTTAAGATAGAGATGTTTTTTGCATTTGGATGCGTCTCAATCCACCGCATCCTCCCATGTAACACTTCCGCATCTGTCTGTGAAAGGTGACAGAGCTAGAGCGTTGTTTGTAAGACCATGAGACGTTCCGAAAATCGGTTTTCTCACAAAATTGTCTGTAACGGTTTGGCCTACAAAACTATTACTGACCCCTCTATGGAAAGATGAGGATCACAAACACGATTGTATTCTCAGTTTTGCTCTACGACCATAAGCGTCTTGTGGCTCATCTGAAGTCGGTACAGCCGATATGCCCACTTCTGTTTGTAGTTTCCCAACAGTTTGGGTGACACACTAATATGACTCCTCTGTACAAAGGTGGGACTCTCACGTACATGTCGTTTGTTTTGCTCTAAGATGCGCACAGGCCTTACAAGACTCGTCTGAAGGTCCCAGGTACCAGTTTTAAAAATATGGAAGTACAGTGCATTCGGAAAGTATTCAGACCCCTTGACCTTTTCCACATTTACATTAGAGCCTTATTCTAAAATGGATTTTAGAAATATTTGCAAATGTAAAAAAAAAGTTTTTTTCATGAAATATCACATTTACATAAATATTCAGACCCTTTACTCAGAACTTTGTTGAAGCACCTTTGGCAGAGATTACAGCCTCGTGTCTTCTGGGGTATGATGCTACAAGCTTGGCACACCTGTATTTGGGGAGTTTCTCCCATTCTTCTCTGCAGGTCCTCTCAAGCTCTGTCAGGTTGGATGGGGAGCGTCACTGCACAGCTATTTTCACCCCCCCCTCCTACCCCGGCTTAGACAGGGCTTAGAGTCTTTTAATGGAGAAAGGATATAGATTTATATTTCATGTGAGGACTGCTGGGTGATGTAAAAAGGCTGCAAAACACTGTGCTGTTGCCTTCAAATGGAATCCAATTTAGTTTGATATCTTTAAAAACCATCAGAGAGAAAGCGAGGGTGGGAGAGAAAAAGAGAGGGATGAAGAAAGTGAGTAAGCGAGAGAGAGAAAGAAAAGGGGGGGGGGGGGCTAAGCCTTCATGAGACAGACTGCCAGTACAGCCTAAGCTCCTCAGACATCTAGCCCTTACATCCATCTGAATGTGATCTGTTCTATCTTTTGTTTGACCAAATATTTCAGAGAGATTTCACTTGAGCTAGGCATCGTAGGCATCATAGCACAAAACGTTATGAAACCTGAATGTACAATTTTACTTTGTCAATAGTCCTACTTATGAAGTGCACCATGTTATCCTTATGCTGTTCAGCACCTTGGACAGTTCCTTTCTGGAGTCAGTTGTAAACACATTGTGTTGTATCTGATATCCTGGTGGAACAGCTGCTTTGAACTACTGTCTTGTGAAATATCATTAGGTTCCTCACTGGGACGATGGGCAGATACCCCCTGAATTGTCACACAGATGGAGTGTCAAACAGCAGACACATCAAAACCCTAGACGCATCAGGGGTCCTGATATGGGAAAGGGAAAGGGGGATACCTAATCAGTTGTACAACTGAATGTATTCAACTGAAATGTGTCTTCCGCATTTAACCCAACCCCTCTGAATCAGAGAGGGGCGGAGGGCTGCCTTAATCGACATCCACGTCTTCAGATTCATTCGTTGTAATGACTGGGGTTAAAACACTCATATCAGGGTATATAATGATAAAGGGGATGTAATGGTAGAGTAGAAACAAAGATGGATATTACAAATAAGAACAAATGTTTTTTATGTCAACTCTGCATCACATCAAATTGATGTATTCCATCTCGGCGTTAAGGTTTGACTGAACAAATATTATGCATCATTATTTTTCTACTGTACGTATCTGACGCATCGCTGTGGTTGGGAATAAATTAATATAAATTGAAAAGTCTGACATGCCTCTGTCTTTCTCGCAGAAGTAATTATTTTGAACAACGTTAAAAAAAATATTGGATTGCACTTTAGAAGACAGTGGGGGTTTTAGGTCTGACTTAGAAGTGCTTCAGCCCATGTTATTCTCTCTCCTGCTCTGAAGTCTCACACTGAGAGGCAACACACAATGAAGGGGCGACGACTAAGGCATAGAACCCTGAGAAGTCTCAGCTTCACTTGCAGTGCTGTAATTTATATACCCTCCTACTGACTCGTCATGTATATCAGTTGTCAAACTCTGCTGACTAATATAGGGGGAGACAGGAGGGTAGAGCTGACACAGAACTGTCTGGGCGCTGAAGTAAGATAGTCAAAATATGAGGATGACACAGGATGGGTGTTGAACAAGAAGAGTGGCACTTCTTGACAGGGCATTCTTCTTAGTGCTTCTTAGTTTCAGAATCCGAACATCAGAATAACCTTGCTTTGTTTTCGTCATGGTGAAGATTCCACCTCATGCATTCTAATGAGGGAATTAAGTGAAGGCTTTTGAAGGGAAGAGATAGTGACTGAAATAATATTACAAGCTCTAGTGTCAGCACTTACAGTGTTGAACGTACCCGACCTGTATGTCACCCCTGGTTTAATTCTAATCACATTCACTGGAGCAAGATGTTAATAGCCAGCCTCTAACCTCTATAATGTATTACCTGGTGTCGCAGTCATACTGCCTGGCCATGTACAGTTGAAGTCGGAAGTTTACATACGCTTAGGTTGGAGTCATTAAAACTAGTTTTTCAACCACTCCACAAATTTCTTGTTAACAAACTATAGTTTTGGCAAGTCGCATGACACAAGTAATTTTCCAACAATTTTTTACAGATAGATTATTTCACTTATAATGCACTGTATCACAATTCCAGTGGGTCAGAAGTTTACATACACTAAGGTCAGTCACCTGCCTTTAAACAGCTTGGAAAATTCCAGAAGATGTCATGGCTTTAGAAGCTTCTGATAGGCTAATTGACATAATTTGAGTCAATTGGAGGTGTACCTGTGGATGTATTTCAAGGCCTACCTTCAAACTCAGTGCCTCTTTGCTTGACATCATCGGGAAAATCAAAAGAAATCAGCCAAGACTTCAGAAAACAATTGTAGAACTCCACAAGTCTGGTTCATCCTTGGGAGCAATTTCCAAACGCCTGAAGGTACCATGTTCATCTGTACAAACAATAGTACGCAAGTATAAACACCATGGGACCGCACAGCCATCATACCGCTCAGGAAGGAGATGCGTTCTGTCTCCTAGAGATGAACATACTTTGGTGCGAAAAGTGCAAATCAATCCCAGAACAGCAGCAAAGGACCTTGTGAAGATCCTGGAGGAAACCTCTACGAAAGTATCTATATCCACAGTAAAACGAGTCCTATATTAACACAACCTGAAAGGCCACTCAGCAAGGAAGAAGCCACTATGGTTTGCAACTGCACATGGGGACAAAGATCATACTTTTTGGAGAAATGTCCTCTGGTCTGATGAAACAAAAATAGAACTGTTTGGCCATAATGACCATCGTTATGTTTGGAGGAAGAAGGGGGAGGCTTGCAAGCCGAAGAACAACATCCCAACCGTGAAGCACGGGGGTGGCAGCATCATGTTGTGGGGGTGCTTTGCTGCAGGAGGGACTGGTCCACTTCACAAAATAGATGGCATCATGAGGTAGGGAAAATTATGTGGATATATTGAAGCAAAATCTCAAGACATCAGTCAGGAAGTTAAAGCTTGGTCGCAAATGGGTCTTCCAAATGGACAATGACCCCAAGCATATTTCCAAAGTTGTGGCAAAATGTCTTAAGGACAACAAAGTCAAGGTATTGGAGTGGCCATCACAAAGCCCTGACCTCAATCCTATAGAAAATGTGTGGGCAGAACTGAAAAAGCGTGTGTGAGCAAGGAGGCCTACAAACCTGACTCAGTTACACTAGCTCTGTCAGGAGGAATTGGCCCAAAATTCACCCAACTTATTGTGGGAAGCTTGTGGAAGGCTACCTGAAACGTTTGACCCAAGTGAAATAATTTCAAGGCAATGCTACCAAATACTAATTGAGTGTATGTAAACTTCTGACCCACTGGGAATGTGATGAAAGAAATAAAAGCTGAAATAAATAATTCTCTCTACTATTTTTCTGACATTTCACATTCGTTAAAATAAAGTGGTGATCCTAACTGACCTAAGACATGGAATTTTTACCATGATTAAATGTCAGGAATTGTGAAACTGAGTTTAAATGTATTTGGCTAAGGTGTATGTAAACTTCCGACTTCAACTGTATATACCGTAGACTCCAGGCTAAGGCAAATACATCTGGAGGTCAATGTGTACTATTTTATATTTTAATAACCATGTGTTTATCACAGTTCTTGCCTCAAAGCCCTTTAATTTCCTTTCCTGCTGATTGCTGCCGATATGTGTCTGCAATATAGAGGAGAGTCCAATGATTGCTTTGGGATGCAAGGGCATGGCATCACAGAGGTGGGAAACCTTGTAAAAGGTTGATGGGGTGTAAAGTGGCCTTGGAAAAGCTTAGCAAGCCTTTAAAATGAATTGTCTGCTGAAAAGGAGAGGGTAGAGGAGATCGATGGGAATAGATTTCCTTCTGGACCTCACCTGTTGGGGGGGGGGGGTGCGTGCGCATGCGTTCCTCAGGACTGCGGAGGTGTCCATGTGCTGAGTCAGGCCTTATGTAGAGGATAGTTGACTTTCACTTATTCACCCATTTAGAATGGAGAATATTTCTGTGCATGCAGAGCAATTGAAGCCCTGTGTGTGTAATTAATGATGGCTGATTGCATATATTCCTGTGATTTGTCTGATGAATCTAATGGAGTGGACCGAGTGTTACGGCAGAGATCAACGAGCGTCAGCTCCTGGCATAGTATGCAGCTAAGAGGAGTTATTGACAGACAGCAGTGTGCTCCTCAATGTCTTATCTCCTAGAGGTGTCGCCCACACCGCAGCCTATTCTAGGGTCTTAACATTGTCTGCAGAACACTGGGAGAAGATCAACACATAACCTGTCTGTCACCTTTCTCAAAACGGATAAGAAGGGCAAATACCCTACACTGTTAGCAGACACTGAGAAGCTACTACACTGACTCATACTACAGTCATCACTTCCTAAGGACAGTATATGATATGTTCAACCATGTACAGTTGTAGGATCTTCATTTGAGCCAGTTTGCTACAGCAGGAAAATAATCTGGCAGCAACAGGAAATGTTTAAACAGGTTAAACATAGGGAGATGAGCAGATGCGTGTTGTGTAAAGTGCTGTAAAATCTAAAAACTAATTATTGGCTCGTCATCTCAGCTAAGGCTGGAAATAGCTAATAAGAACCTTGATAGTGCTGCTGCAAGTATTTGTGTGTGTGTGTGTGTGTGTGTATGTATGTATGTATGTATATGTTTATATGTGTGCATGTACAGTGGGGAGAACAAGTATTTGATACACTGCCGATTTTGCAGGTTTTCCTACTTACAAAGCATGTAGAGGTCTGTCATTTTTATCATAGGTACACTTCAACTGTGAGAGACGGAATCTAAAACAAAAATCCAGAAAATCACATTGTATGATTTTTAAGTAATTAATTTGCATTTTATTGCATGACATAAGTATTTGATCACCTACCAACCAGTAAGAATTCCGGCTCTCACAGACCTGTTAGTTTTTCTTTAAGAAGCCCTCCTGTTCTCCACTCATTACCTGTATTAACTGCACCTGTTTGAACTCGTTACCTGTATAAAAGACACCTGTCCACACACTCAATCAAACAGACTCCAACCTCTCCACAATGGCCAAGACCAGAGAGCTGTGTAAGGACATCAGGGATAAATTGTAGACCTGTACAAGGCTGGGATGGGCTACAGGACAATAGCCAAGCAGCTTGGTGAGAAGGCAACAACTGTTGGCACAATTATTAGAAAATGGAAGAAGTTCAAGATGACGGTCAATCACCCTCGGTCTGGGGCTCCATGCAAGATCTCACCTCGTGGGGCATCAATGATCATGAGGAATGTGAGGGATCAGCCCAGAACTACACGGCAGGACCTGGTCAATGACCTGAAGAGAGCTGGGACCACAGTCTCAAAGAAAACCATTAGTAACACACTACGCCGTCTTGGATTAAAATCCTGCAGCGCACGCAAGGTCCCCCTGCTCAAGCCAGCGCATGTCCAGGCCCGTCTGAAGTTTGCCAATGACCATCTGGATGATCCAGAGGAGGAATGGGAGAAGGTCATGTGGTCTGATGAGACAAAAATAGAGCTTTTTGCTCTAAACTCCACTCGCCGTGTTTGGAGGAAGAAGAAGGATGAGTACAACCCCGAGAACCCATCCCAAACGTGAAGCATGGAGGTGGAAACATCATTCTTTGGGGATGCTTTTCTGCAAAGGGGACAGGACGACTGCACCGTATTGAGGGGAGGATGGATGGGGCCATGTATCGCGAGATCTTGACCAACAACCTCCTTCCCTCAGTAAGAGCATTGAAGATGGGTCGTGGCTGGGTCTTCCAGCATGACAACGACCCGAAACACACAGCCAGGGCAACTAAGGAGTGGCTCCGTAAGAAGCATCTCAAGGTCCTGGAGTGGCCTAGCCAGTCTCCAGACCTGAACCCAATAGAAAATCTTTGGAGGGAGCCGAAAGTCCGTATTGCCCAGCGACAGCCCCGAAACCTGAAGGATCTGGAGAAGGTCTGTATGGAGGAGTGGGCCAAAATCCCTGCTGCAGTGTGTGCAAACCTGGTCAAGAACTACAGGAAACGTATGATATCTGTAATTGCAAACTAAGGTTTCTGTACCAAATATTCAGTTCTGCTTTTCTGATGTATCAAATACTTATGTCATGCAATAAAATGCAAATTAATTACTTAAAAATCATACAATGTGATTTTCTGGATTTTTGTTTTAGATTCCTTCTCTCACAGTTGAAGTGTACCTATGATAAAAATTACAGACCTCTACATGCTTTGTAAGTAGGAAAACCTGCAAAATTGTCAGTGTATCAAATACTTGTTCTCCCCACTGTATATATATATATATATATAACAATTTTTTATTATTATTTTTTTTATTTTTTTTTATTGTCACATCTGTGAATGTGGAATGTGTTTGGTTGGTTGATTGAAAACTTAATAAAACTTTAAATTGAAAAAAAAACAGGTTAAACATAAGGCTGGGCAATATGGTCTAAAAATCTTATATAGATTTTTTCCAAAATGATGGGCAACTAATGATATGTATAAACAAAAATATATATAATAATCTCTAGAAGCGTTGTTGTACAATTAAAGTTAATATACACTGCATTTCAAACAGTCAGCAAGTCTAATGAATTCAGGGCTTGTAAAGTTACAGTGGGGAGAACAAGTATTTGATACACTGCCGATTTTGCAGGTTTTCCTACTTACAAAGCATGTAGAGGTCTGTAATTTTTATCATAGGTACACTTCAACTGTGAGAGACGGAATCTAAAACAAAAATCCAGAAAATCACATTGTATGATTTTTAAGTAAATAATTTGCATTTTATTGCATGACATAAGTATTTGATACATCAGAAAAGCAGAACTTAATATTTGGTACAGAAACCTTTGTTTGCAATTACAGAGATCATACGTTTCCTGTAGTTCTTGACCAGGTTTGCACACACTGCAGCAGGGATTTTGGCCCACTCCTCCATACAGACCTTCTCCAGATCCTTCAGGTTTCGGGGCTGTCGCTGGGCAATACGGACTTTCAGCTCCCTCCAAAGATTTTCTATTGGGTTCAGGTCTGGAGACTGGCTAGGCCACTCCAGGACCTTGAGATGCTTCTTATGGAGCCACTCCTTAGTTGCCCTGGCTGTGTGTTTCGGGTCGTTGTCATGCTGGAAGACCCAGCCACGACCCATCTTCAATGCTCTTACTGAGGGAAGGAGGTTGTTGGCCAAGATCTCGCGATACATGGCCCCATCCATCCTCCCCTCAATACGGTGCAGTCGTCCTGTCCCCTTTACAGAAAAGTATCCCCAAAGAATGATGTTTCCACCTCCATGCTTCACGGTTGGGATGGTGTTCTTGGGGTTGTACTCATCCTTCTTCTTCCTCCAAACACGGCGAGTGGAGTTTAGACCAAAAAGCTCTATTTTTGTCTCAACAGACCACATGACCTTCTCCCATTCCTCCTCTGGATCATCCAGATGGTCATTGGCAAACTTCAGACGGGCCTGGACATGCGCTGGCTTGAGCAGGGGGACCTTGCGTGCGCTGCAGGATTTTAATCCATGACGGCGTAGTGTGTTACTAATGGTTTTCTTTGAGACTGTGGTCCCAGCTCTCTTCAGGTCATTGACCAGGTCCTGCCGTGTAGTTCTGGCTGATCCCTCACCTTCCTCATGATCATTGATGCCCCACGAGGTGAGATCTTGCATGGAGCCCCAGACCGAGGGTGATTGACCATCATCTTGAACTTCTTCCATTTTCTAATAATTGCGCCAACAGTTGTTGCCTTCTCACCAAGCTGCTTGCCTATTGTCCTGTAGCCCATCCCAGCCTTGTGCAGGTCTACAATTTAACCCTGATATCCTTACACAGCTCTCTGGTCTTGGCCATTGTGGAGAGGTTGGAGTCTGTTTGATTGAGGTTGTGGACAGGTGTCTTTTATACAGGTAACGAGTTCAAACAGGTGCAGTTAATACAGGTAATGAGTGGAGAACAGGAGGGCTTCTTAAAGAAAAACTAACATGTCTGTGAGAGCCGGAATTCTTACTGGTTGGTAGGTGATCAAATACTTATGTCATGCAATAAAATGCAAATTAATTACTTAAAAATCATACAATGTGATTTTCTGGATTTTTGTTTTAGATTCCGTCTCTCACAGTTGAAGTGTACCTATGATAAAAATTACAGACCTCTACATGCTTTGTAAGTAGGAAAACCTGCAATATCGGCAGTGTATCAAATACTTGTTCTCCCCACTGTATATCTAGGCTAAATATAAGCCTTCCACAACCATAAGACCCACTAATAATTGCATTATTTTATCAAAATAGTTGAACCTGCTTTTTTTTGCAATAATCAATTATCTGGCTTTCAAGTCTGTCTATGAAAATGCCCTTTTTAGTTACAAATGTAACTAGAACCATGCATAATGCACATTAATTAATAATGACTAACATCTTGTAGCAGGCATTAGGCTATAGAGAATTTGCTAGCTAACAAGTTTGAACAGTTGAATTGTTATGAACTTTTGTTCTGTCTGTCTCCAATTGTTTGAAAAGCATGAGAGCCTGTCCACTTTGTTCAGATGTTGAAATCAAGTGGCCTACCTTATTTCTCAGGATGAGAATGAGTTGCCAATTCCTTATATAATTGTGTTTTATGCTTATTGCACATTTATAAAACACAGACTAGACAGCTAGTATAAGTTTTTGGCTAAAATGCTGCTAGCGGTACGTGGTACCTTAATGCCGCGCGCGACAAACTGATTCTGTAAAGTGTATGCTCAATGTTCATTGATACCCTTGTTTTAGTAGTGTCTGCCCTGCTTGCAATTTGATAGTTGAGACAAAAAGGGTATCGTTCGAAAAGTTATCTTCTCCTCTAGTACAGTAAAATGTCTCAATGTGTTTTGGTGTCCACATGACCGATTCTGCAAATGAAAGTAGCGAGTTGAAACCGCTTGTCAGAGAGGAAGACGAGATCTCTCAATTTTGTTGGTGTGAGAGGCAAGAGGGGCTTGATGTGTGTGTGTAAACCATAGAAGAAGAGTTTCACTCCCGCTAAAATCTGTCCAAAAATAAAGCCAACTGCGTGTCTATGGGTTTATTTTGGACCGAGTCTTGTCGCCTGCCTTCCCGCCTTTGGGATAACAACTCCCATTGTTAGGGCAGAGAGGTGCATCTCGTCATTATATACAGACCTCTGGTGTAAATGGGGAGGCGCACACATCACAGAAGGATCGAAAGAGACGAGACCAAAAATACAATACGGGAACAAGCGGACATAAACACTCATAAAAACGGAAAATAACAAAACCTAGATTTTTGCGATACAGGCGTTTGGAATATCGCGCAAAAACATAATTTAGAATTAATCCAATTAATTTGATATATCGCCCAGCTCTAGTAAAACAGGTTAACATCCACAAGGTCGCAGGGCTTGGTGGATTACCATGACGCCTACTCAGAGCGTGCGTTTACCAGCTGGCAAGTGTCTTCACTGACATTTTCAACATCTCCTGACTCAGTCTGTAAAACGCCAAGGTAACCTGTCTAAATGACCATCGCCCTGTAGCACTCACATCTGTAGCCATGAAATGCTGTGAAAGGCTGGTCAGGGCTCACATCAACACCATCATCCCAGACACCCTGGACCCATTCCAATTGCATACCACCCCAACAGATCCACAAATGACGCAATCTCTATTGCACTCCACACGACCCTTTCCCACCTGGACGAATGGAACACCTATGTGAGAATGCTGTTCATTGACTACAGCTCAGCGTTCAACACCATAGTGCCCTCCAAGCTCCTCACTAAGCTAAGGACCCTGGAATTGAACACTTCCCTCTGCAACTGGATCCTGGACTTTCTGATGGCACGCCCACAGGTGGTGAGGGCAGGCAACAACACATCTGCCATGCTGACCCTCAACACGGGGCCTCTCAGGGGTGCGTGCTAAGGCCCTTCCTGTACTCCTTGTTCACCTGGATTCAGCTGGTCAGTCTATGTCACGGAAAGAGCAGTTCTTAATGTTTTGTATATTGTTACTCATTGTGTGTCTATTATTACTATTATTATTATGTGTTTTACTTTTAAATTATGTCTCTATTTTCATTCTCTCTGCATTGTTGGAAAGGGCCTGTAAAGTAAGCATTTTACTGTTAGTCCACAACTGTTGTTTACGAAGCATGAGACAAATACAAATGTAGATATGTTTTTGTAGGGGTTGATACATTTTACATTAGGGCAAATCAAGTCTGAGATTTTTAAGTGGAAATTAGAAACTTTAAAAGCCTTTTAAAACCTTACACTGCAAGTTTGCATATCCTGCTATGCAGGACATTTTCATCAACAGAAGGGTGATACAATTAATATCCTACATATGTAGCTAGCTACTATATTAGGCTATATGTTCTCACCACATGTCAGATGTAACCATTTGACAGGCCTACTGATACTGTAAGTTTGGCACAGTATTTTGGTTTTTCATATTGCTGTAATGTACTGTAATTGGTTATTTCTAGATAATGCATGCAGATTGATTGTGAGTTGTTGCAGGTGTTGGTAACTTTCCTCCCATCAACAGAACAGGTGTCATTTGTTGGCGTCTCCTGTGACTGATCAGAATGGTCCTATGCAGAGAAGTAGCAGCTGCAGTGTACTGCAGTGTGAGTGGGGCCTCAGGGACCAAACGGAGCCCCAGGGCATGAGATGATACTGCAGCCAGAGCACAATGTGACTGCGTGGCTGAGCGGGAGAGACAGTGGTGTTGCTGACACTTTATCTGTCTGAGAAAAGGAGAGAGTGTGTCTGCATGCTTGCGTGTGTTTGTGTTGTATGTGTGTGAGAGCGCCGGACACATTTCAGTCGCCGGAGAAAACGTGCTGATTGTTTTGTGCCTTGAGAAGTTGAGCAAACCAGAGGAAATGTCCCAGATAAACGTCAAATACCTGAAGAGGAGGTGATAATATATTAATAACTGGCATAACTGGCACTGTGTTCTCAGTAACTAACACAGTTGGTTGGTTTCTGTGTCGTCCCCTGGGAGGATGAGTCACACAGCGCTGCTTACTATTGGTTCAAACAGTTTAATCGTCAGATGGAACGTGGGCATTGTTTGGTAGATAGTTCAGCTGTGTGCTACTTGCTCATATATTTATCACCTGGTAATGCTTCTTCTGGCTCTATCAGTTCTCCTAAGCATTTAGATATGCTGCGCTTATGTTATAGATTTTTCTTGATTCGATTTCTCTGTGTGCCACACATAACAATTATTTGTTTATACCCCGTCTTAAACCAAATGATGGTTGATAATTAAAATGGCTGAACAATGCCATTGAGCACAGGCATGGGGGCAGGGGGGCACAGAACAACACTTAGACTATTCCTAACCAGCACACCTGTCAGACTGCGCCAGGGGTTTTGACATAGGCTAATAGCAGGAGTGAGCCCACATGGCCCCTGAGAACCCGTGATGGCTGACAGTGAACATCAGCACTCTATAGTCATGGCATCTCCCACATGCTCGTTGAGTGACACTCAGGTCTCCATGCTGTCAGCAGGCTCTCCTCATCCCTCCTCTCCTCATCTCTCCTCTCCCCCTGACAGCTCCCCTGACAAACTAACTGTCCCTCTGAAGCTGGATGGATCCTCTCTAGGCTCTAATTGTGGAGTGGAACATTGAATGTGGATGTGGAAGCGTTCCTTCACAGAGAGGATGTGGGGCTGAGATTTACACTGGCTGGACTCTGCTACAGTAGCCTATCGGGCACAGCTTGTGACTCCAGCCATTTGTCAAGATTTGCGGGAGAATCTGCCCTGTTTCCACCCAGACTGATCTTAGCTGCCGATGGCAACCTCTCCTGGAAGGAAAAGTAGAATGCGACTTGTTAGAATGCAGTAAGCCTATGCCCTTATCCTTCTGTATCCGAGATGGAGGCAAACACCCCAGAAAACAATTCTCTCACTTCACACTGAGGGCCCAGGGGATCAGTCTTGTTTCCTCTGGTGTTGTTTTACTTTGAAGCACCTCTCCCCTTCAGTATCAGCTGATGTTGGTAAAGGGAGACAGGCTGTTTTAGAACATCAAAGAAGCAGCCCAGCTTTAATCAGCACTCCAGCCTGAGCACGAACAGAAGCTATCTCTGGATAGGAAGATGTGGTAAGATAACATTAGCGTCTCTGTGCTGTGGTGTTAGCCCTGATTAGTGTAAGGAATCTCTTCAGTGAGGTTGGCGTGTCCAAATTAGTCTTGGTAACAATACAATGTGCAAATCACTTCCAGTGCCACCTGAAGCCTTGAGGGGAGGAAGGATGTGTCGGCACAAGGCTTATCATGTCAGAGGGAGGTGTGTTCCTAAAAGAGATAGCATTATGTGTGTGTGTGTGTGTGAGTGAGAGAGAGTACAGTCAAGCAGCAGCATCCTCTTCCTGTGCTGCCTGTCTCAATTGGCAACCCTCTCTCCTTCTCTCCCTCCCTTTCTGCCTCTCTTCCTCCCTCCATCTCTGCTCCCTCTCCCCATTATGGCGGCAACAAAATAGAGCTACTTAATGAATCAGAATCTTTGTGAGCCCGTACTCAGTAATCATATCACACTAAACTGAGTGACAACTTTTTTTTCTTCTCTCTTAAATGTGTTAGTGCTTGGGTTTGTTGCTAATCTAATGACATACCAGTTCCTTTCAGGATGCTCCCCTCCAAGCCAGAGATAAGCTCAAAGTGCTCTTTGTTGAGTGCATTGGCATGAGGATCTGATCAGCTGTGACAGGAAGTACCCTGAGAGCATGTGATGTCTACATGTGCTCACTGCTCTAACTCTCCTGTTTAAAGATTGGGCTTTTTGAGCTTCTCGTCTTTATTTGTGCGGTGTTGCTTAAAAACCAATTAGGAAATCTTGCTGTGAGTGGCGCAGTAATGATGTTGTTTTGGCCCAAAAGCCAGACTACTTTATTACCAAGGGACCGAGGAAGGAGGGGGGTGATAGATCAAGGCTTTACTGTCTGAGCTGAACAAGTTGCCTCTTCACCATACTCAGCCTTGTACTCTTTTTGTTTCAGGAGTGCACCTGGGAAATAGACCACATCAGCCAGCAACCTACAGCTATTGGTGAGTACTTATTTTGGGGTTACTACTTTCCAGCATTAATGAGTTTCATTCTCATGGTTGTTATAGATGTGCTGCTGTTGTTTAAACTAGGTGGCTTTATTAGATGGGAAGGTGGGATCAGGGGCACATCTCAATGACAATGTGTGCTTTTAAAAAGGCTGTTAGTCATATCCTCTGTCATTGAATGTTCCGGTTAAGCTAATTAATCGGAGCTATGCACATCTCAACTCAAGGCTCCTCTGTGCTGTAGTCTTTTCTGTTTGAATGCTCATCACTGTCCTATGATCCTACTGTTTACCATGTGATGTGTTGCCGTTGTGAGAGAGACCTGTAGGGCACAGGGCATCCTCTGGGACCACCTGGGCTCTCTGTAGAGAAGTGTGATATTGACACGGAAGAACTGTGTGAGGGAGGGGTAGATGAGGATGCACAATGATCGAGGAGGAGGAGGGAGGTATCGTGGGAGAAGTCTTTGAAGACGTTGCAGGGCCGAGGAGAAAGAAGAAAACTAATATTTGATCAACCCAAAACGCTGTGAACCTCTTTAAGGCAACCCTCTCCTCGTCACCTATTCATCTTCAGCTGGAATATTTATACACAGCCATCCTTTGAGATAGACTGAGCAACAGTTACATTTTTTAGAGGAGAGGACCAAGCTGCCTGTCAGTAGCCTTGCAGGTCGCTTCACAGTGGGAGTCGTGGGTGACTGTGGTATTACAGCTGCTAGACCTTTAGCTTGGCAGTCAGACACTCAAACATCCAGTCATCATACTAGTATCTCATGGTGTGAGTAGGACCATAGCAGCATAAGGCTTTTGTATCATTAAACAGAATGTGCAATAACTGAACTGCTCAAGCAGTGAGGTAGACCGAGAACATGTCAGCTATACAATACTCTATATTTGCCTGGCTACCCAACCTCCTTGCTCCGGCCAAACGCTACGCCACGCCCATGGACGTTATTTTCTTCTCCGCAATGAGTCTGGATCTGAGTACCTCCCCGGCAATTTCAAGAACGCAAACACATTCTGACCATTCTGATTGGTCCCAGAAACCAGTGGGTTGGGCCAGAGCCAGAACACACATGGGTAAAGCGGCGTTTTGAAAATGTGTCGTTGGCTTTGATAATCTGATTGGTTAGAGAGTACAACACCCCTCATTGTGACGTCACCACAAACGACTTCAACGATGACAGTCTCAGACCTGAAGTATGTAGCGAACATAGAGCAGTGGAAAAATTCAGTTTGAGTCTTCAGGCGAAGTCAGCTGTCATTCTTCTTCTCATGATGTGACATTTCATTTCAAGAGTAGTTCCATATGGTATAGGAAGAAGAAGCACCATGTTGATGTGTACTCTGTTACTGTCAGAGCAGAGAAGTGACAATAGTAGGTGAGACACCTCCAGGAGGAGGAAATATGTTATTGTCATTGAAATCCTGTATGTTATTGTCATTTCATAAAATTGTAAATGGATACATTTGCATTGTAAAATATGTTATAGAAATGCTGATCAATATTTTATTTTCGCTTTTGTAACACGTCATTAACATTATTCAAACATACTGCACTCATACCCACAGAGGTGAAAAACAGAACAAACTATGATTGTGGTCCTGCTTGCAGATTGGCCGAGGAGTGTTCGAGCTGGAACAATATTGTGCCAAGGATGGAATGAAATGTTCACATCTGTTTCAGTATCACTTAGCTTTCGATTAACATGCCCTTGACAGAACGACGGTTAGCCAGTTTGGCTCTGCTTCGTGCCCCACAACATCCCTAGTCTTGCCATTAGTGATGACATACCATCAGAGTTGGGTAGTAATGGATTACATGTAATGTAATCCATTACATGCAACAACAAAAAAATCCATTACTTTACCAGCAAAAATATTGTAATCAGATTATAGATACTTTTGAAAAACGATGATTACTGCTAGGATTATTTACAAATTCATACAGGGTGTTTGCAAAAATAATCTTTGATACCTTGCTGTTTTCTCAATTCTGTCAAATCAGCATTGAAAAAAGGATTTAAAGTTTGTTCCGCTTGAGCGAATCTGACCACAAGTCAGAGACCACTAGGATGACACACCAAATGCATTTGATGGATCGCAGGAGAAGGGCAGGAATAGGCTTTTTTAGGCTACAGTCCAAGCTATGTCTTCTACAGGTGTGACTGCTGTCGGCATCCAAAGATTATCCAACTTGAATAAACGCTTGGAGGTAAGGATGACAGCAGTGCTGTAGCCTAGAGGGCGATACGGATATCACTTGTTATTGATATCTACATTGATGTGAATCACACTGCTGCTCACTCATTTAGCTATTTACACCTTACAGATTGTGGTTGTGGATGGCTGTGCACAAATGTATTCAGTTCCTTCGGAAAGTATTCAGACCCCTTGACTTCTTCCACATTTTGTTAGGTTACAGCCTTATTCTAAAATGTATTAAATTGTTTTTTCCCCCTCAGCAATCTACACACAAAATATCACATTTACATAAGTATTCAGACCCTTTGTAAAAGCACCTTTGGCAGTGATTACAGCCTTGAGTCTTCTTGAGTATGACGCTACAAGCTTGGCACACCTGTATTTGGGGTGTTTCTCCCATTATTCTCTGCTGATCAAGCTCTCTCAGGTTGGATGGGGAGCGTTGCTGGACAGCTATTTTCAGGCTTCTCCAGAGATGTTTGATTGGGTTCAAGTCCGGGCTCTGGTGAGCCACTCAAGGACTTTCAGAGACTCGTCCTGAAGCCACTCCTGCGTTGTCTTGGCTGTGTGCTTAGGGTCGTGGTTCTGTTGGAAAGTGAACCTTCGCCCCAGTCTGAGGTCCTGAGTGCTCTGGAGCAGGTTTTCATCAAGGATATCTCTGTATTTTGCTCTGTTTATCTTTGCCTCGATCCTGACTAGTCTCCCAGTCCCTGCCGCTGAAAAACATCCCCACAGCATGATGCTGCGTGCACCATGCTTCACCATAGGGACGCTTGGCATTCAGGCAAAAGTGTTCAATCTTGGTTTCATCAGACCAGAGAATCTTGTTTCTCATGGTCTGAGAGTCTTTAAGTGCCTTTTGGCAACCTCCAAGCGGGCTGTCATGTGCCTTTTACTGAGGAGTGGCTTCCTTCTGGTCACTCTACCATAAAGGCCTGATTGGTGCAGTGCTGCAGAGATGGTTGTCCTTCTGGAAGGTTCTCCCATCTCCACATAGGAACTCTGGAGCTCTGTCAGAGTAACCATCAGGTTCTTGGTCACCTCCCTGACCAAGACCCTTCTACCCCGATTGCTCAGTTTGGCCGGCTGGGCGGCCAGCTCTAGGAAGAGTCTTGGTGGTTCACCACTTCTTCCATTTAGTGATGGAGGCCAATGTGTTCTTGGGGACCTTCAATGCTGCAGAAATGTTTTGGTATCCTCCCCCAGATCTGTGCCTCGACATAATCCTGTCTCTTGAGTTTTACGGATAATCCCTTCAAACTCATGGCTTGCTCTGTCAACTGTGGAACCTTATATAGACAGGTGTGTGCCTTTCCAAATCATGTAAAATCAATTGAATTCTCCACAGGTGGACTCCAATCAAGTTGTAGAAACATCTTAAGGATGATCAATGGAAACAGGATGCACCTAAGCTCAATTTTGAGTCTCATAGCAAAGGGTCAGAATAATTACGTAAATAAGGTATTTCTAAAAACCTGTTTTCTCTTTGTCATTATGGGGTATTGTGTGTAGATTGCTGAGGATTTTTTACATTTTAATACATTTTAGAATAAGGCTGTAATGTAACAAAATGTGGAAAAAGTCAAGGGGTCCGAATACTTTCTGAAGGCACTGTATGTGTATTTTAACCCAATAATGGTTGAAATTAAGACGTTTAAGCTGCCTATCAATCATTGTTGTGACCAGTGGACAGCCAGTGAAAAATGCGCACTTCCAACAGCTGCATAGTGCGGATCCCAGCCTATAGAATAAAAGTTTGATTGTGTTCCTACCTTCTAAACTCCTCCATGGTATTGTGCTCCATACTTTCAACAACTAGCTTAATTTAAGAAGACCACGACTGGTGATTTTATTGCTCAATCTAATTTGTGCTGATTCAAAACAAAATATCCATATGCTCAAACTCGGACACTTTTGACAGATAAAGGGGCAATACGTAGTTGCTACATCCATTTTTAGACTTATAAATTAATGATATACTGTATACTCATTGATTCTTAAAGAATATAACTTATAAATGCCTCATTAGTTCAACTGTCACAACCCATGAGAACCCAAAATATAAGCTTGTTTTAATCCACTGTTTGTAAATGTAAACAAACACTATATAGCCTCAAAACATGGTTAAAACGATACTTTTGACATCATAGATGGTCAGACCTTGCATCCTTAGCTCTGTCTATTAGTTTGAGAGTGGTTACAGGCCCATCCCTCAGCTTTTTACCAAAACAGAGTCAGGGTGGCCCTTGGTTATTGTTTCAACTGTGGATTCTCCCATTAAACAGCTGTAAATTATCGAGATATCAAAGTGTCACCAACAACAACAAAAAATAAACAATAGGCCTATAGAAAATGCAGCATATGGCATTAATCTTTCACATGCAAATAGCACTTTTTGGTAGTGCTCAAGGCATGCCATTCCATGAGAGCAGCATTTATTTTTCAACTCGAAGCAATGAGCCTAATCAGTCCTCCATGACAACAAAATCATAAACAGTTTTTGGGTTATGCTCAGGTAAAACAGTTTGGCTAATCTATATTTCCATATTTCCAAGTGCTATTCTTGAAGATCAAGGGGCATAGCCATGGGAAGTAAGGGTGCTGAGGATGCTGCAGCATCCCCTGAAAAATCTGAATTCAAAAACAATGTTAATACAATTATTGTATTTTTTTCCTCATAAGAGCAGTGCACTGGGCCTTTACTAGTCCTGTATATTTACTAGTCCCCCCCATACCCCCGTCAGCGAAAAAAATCACTCCACCCCCAAACGTATTCCCACAGCTATGTCAAGGGGTATTACACTATTTGGAATGACTGGAAATCTGGCAGGCTTTGGTTTTTTAACCTGATCCTATTATTATCTGTAGTAAAATGAAGTGGGTTAGAAGCCTACATAACCAACCCATAAAGTCAAATCCATTTATGGCCAGCTATGTAAACTCTAACATTGATTTATCCTGCAATAGATGTTGTTCAATTGTTTATATTAATTTTTGTCTTCTAGTGCCTCTTAAGTGGAAAGTAATCAGATTACGTTACTGAGTTTGGGTAACCCAAAAGTTACGTTCCTGATTATAATTTTGTAAAGTTAACTAAACGGATTCCATTTAGAAGTAACCTACCCAACCCTGCAGACCATGGCCTCTTGTTTATTACCACATTAGGAGAATCAGATGCATACACAGGAAATTGAACTCTAATTGAAGAAAATGTAACTCTGCCAGAGAAAACATTTGGTCCCAGTCTAAAAAGAGTAAAAGGTACTCTGGCAACAGTGAGTTCTTTTTTCAGAGTTGTATATGCTCAATTTAGTGTTGATATTTAACTCTGCATCATTGCGTTTCACTCCGTACAGTATTAATTGAAAATAACTGTTACTTTTTTAATTCTCTGCTGTGTTGTTCAGTACTCTAGAGTAATGTTTACAATATAATCCAAGAGTTAATTCAACTCCTATGGAGTCAAACTCAACACTGTTTGGGGGTTTATATGGTCCCATTTAAGGTGTAATGAGTCATGAAATATTTCTTGTCATATTATGGGGGCTTACAATGTGACATCCAATCTCTATTGCAGGACTCATCAACTACATTCAGCCGCGGGACAATTTTTTTCTTGAGCAGATGGTCAGGCGGCCGGAACATGATTACAAATAATTTGTAGACTGCAAATTAACCACAATAAGACCAAACAGATATAATATTTGACTAAAATATAATCATTTCAAACTTTGCTTACATTTGTATATGGTCACATATATCTCTCTGTTATGCATGGGAATACTTTGGAACAGATGTCCAAATTCTAAATCACTTGTAGCTGATTTGCTGTTTGGATTTTTTACAGTATTTTATGTCCAACAATTAATAAAAAATACACTGAACAAAAATATAAATGCAACATGTAAAGTGTTGGTCCCATGTTTCATGAGCTGAAATAAAAGGTCACCGAAATGTTCCATATGCACAAAAAGCTTATTTTTCTGAAAAGCTTATTTTTCTGCAGGAATGTCCACCAGAGCTGTTGGAGGAGAATTTAATGTTCAGTTCTCTACCGTAAGCTGCCTCCAATGTCGTTTTAGAGAATTTGGCAGTACGTCCAACCAGCCTCACAACCGCAGACCACGTGTAACCACGCCAGCTCAGGACCTCTACATCCGGCTTCTTCACCTGCGGGATCATCTGAGACCAGCCACCCGGACAGCTGATGAAATTTAGGCATATTTCTGTCTGCCATGAAAGCTTTTTGTGAGGAAAAACAAATTCTGATTGGTTTGGCCTTTCTCCCCAGTGGGTGGGCCTATGCCCTCCCAGGCCCATCCATGGCTGCGCCCCTGCCCAGTCATGTGAAATCCATAGATTAGGGCCTAATGAATTTATTTCAATTAACTGATTTCCTTACATGAACTGTAACTCAGTAAAATCGTTGAAATTGTTGCATGTTGCGTTTATTTTTTTGTTCACTATAAATAAAAATAAATAAATACATTTTTTGGGGCTCAGAAAACTTGGGGGGACAAATAAAATCACAGGCCACCAGTTGGGGATCCTTGCTCTATTGGTATCAATTTAAGAGGGAGGATATCCAGCAATTGTACATCACCCACATCAGAATGTATGTCGGAACAGGGAGGAGAGTACTGTTGTTAGAGATGACCTACATCAGGCCTCCCAAGTGGCGCAGCGGACTAAGGCACTGCCTCGCAATGCTTGAGGCCTCACTACAGACCCGGGTTCGATCCCAGGCTGTGTCACAACTGGCCGTGACCGGTGCACAATTGGCCCAGCGTCGCCCGGGTTAGGGGGAGGGTTTGGCCGGGGGGGCTTTATTTGGTTCATCGCGCTCTAGTGACTCCTTGTGGTGGGCCTGGTGCCTGCAGGCTGACTACGGTCGTCAGTTGAACGTTGTTTCCTCCGACACATTGCTGCTGGCTTCCGGGTTGAGAGGGTGGGTGTTAAGAAGCGCGGTTTGGCGGGTCATGTTTCGGAGGACGCATGACTCTCCCGGGCCCGTTGGGGAGCGATGAGACACAATATCCTAATTGGATATCACGAAATTGGGGAGAAAAAGGGGGTGTAAAAAAAGATGACGATTGTTACGATTGCAAGAAATCCAACCGTTAATAGATTAGATTAATTTAGGAAAATACATGTTACATATAATTGTGTAGCATCAGATCAAAAACAATTAATGTACTTGCAAAAACACAGATATTGAATCAAACAATTTAAAAAATCTACCTGCAACAGAGCATGCTGGGAAATATGACAATTCTCCATAGTTTTAACTCCCTGTCTCTGATTACTCTTACACGGAACCCAAACCGGCTGTGCGTGTGCGCTATCATGCATACATTTATTTTGCCCTCCTACACCAAACGCGATCACGACACACAGGTTAAAATATCAAAACAAACTCTGAACCAATGAAATTAATTTGGGGTCATGTCGAAAAGCATTAAACATGTAAGTCAATTTAGCTAGTTAGCTAATTTGTCCTGGGATATAAACATTGAGGTGTTATTTTACCTGAAATGCACAAGGTCCTCTACTCCGACAATTAATCCACACATAAAACGGCCAACCGAATCATTTCTAGTCATCTCTCCTCCTTCCAGGCTTTTTCATCTTTGAACTTGGTGATTGGCATCTACACTTTTACCATGACAACCGGCAAAACATTTTGTCTTTCAATCACCCACGTGGGTATAACCAATGAGGAGATGGCAGGAAATCAGTCAATTTAAATAAATTCATTAGGCCCTATAAACCAATGAGGAGTTGGGAGAGGCAGGAGTTGCAGCGTGATCTGCGTCAGAAATAGAACGGACTTCTATTTTAGCCCGTGGCAACCCGCGAGCAGTGTGGGTGCAATAATTGAATAACATGGATTTCAAAATTTATTTTGCGACGCTAGCGCACGGTCTGGTCAGCATGTTAGGGCGTTTTCACACATTTGAGCTATAGTTTGAGTTCCACCATTTGTTGCATTATATATTTTTTAATTTTGTCCATTTGGTTTCACAGTGCCAAATGTAAAACAAACTAAAATTAATAAACAAAACATGTATGTCATTTTTTTATTGGACAAAAATGACGAAGTTAAATCCATTTATGATTAATTATCATGAAGGATCACTTGTGTGTCCCAATCTTAATATTACATTTTGCATGTCCCAATCTTCATATTATTTTATCTTTGGTCTTCTAACAACATGCGGGAGGAAACATCGCAAAAGCAGCTCTAACTGCGACATGGAAAGGCTTATATTCAGTAGGTTATATTCAGTAGTCTAAATCCCCGGTATAGCCCCCGTCTCCTCTAATCTGCATCGGATGTGCTCATAAATGTGCTGCTACTCACAGAATGTTTCAGATATATGAAGTTGCATCAAATGCTCGCAGTCAAACAAACAATAAAAAATAATATGCGACTCAGGTTCTTTTCCTGTGTTTGGTCCTGACAGCGTTCTTACCTACAGCAAATCGCACGGTACAAATTGAATGAGACCGAGACCACTCTTTTTGAGCGAACCACCGTGCGTTGTTTAGTCCGGACCCGAGTGCGGATAGAGTGTTCACACCAGTCCAAACGAACCAAACTAAGGGGATAAACTCATTAGAACTTCGGAAAAACCGAACCAAACCAATTTGGTGTGAAAGCCCCCATAATGTAGTTAAAAGTACTCAGTCCCAATCAACTCCAGTTATCAATACTAAATCCAGGGAGCATATCACTCTGTTGAGGGTTAAGATAACTCAACTCAAGTACAGTCAATTTAACTTTAACAATTTAACAAATGTAACTTTAATCTCTCCTTGATCTACAGTGTATCCAGATATTTGTGACATGTGACCATAAAGAACATAATCAGGACAAGTTCTCCTATTTACATGAACAATATGATTCGGGTGGTGAAAATCTGTCTCCCTATTTCCATCATCCATATTTCCGCTCGCTTTCAGCCAAAAAGCCCATGATTGATTGAGCACTAAAGAGGATTATTATTGGCTGAAAGGGAGAGGAGCTGTTGTGGGTTGCTTGCTGTACCCATGGAAGCAGAATGGCAGGCTGTGATGTGGCCCTCCAGAAGGCTGTGTTTCTGAGCCAGATAGCACTATGACGGGGCCCAAGACTCTGCCTGCCTGTCCACTCTCAGTTTCTTATCCTGTTGGCCTATAATCTCCTTTCAAATAGTTCCCATCCGTCTGCATGTCACTGATAGTGTATGGGAATTGCACGCGTGTTATGAGGCCCATGCTTCCATATAAGACACATTTTGGGCTGACTGCATTTGGCGACAGAGTCACTCGTGTGTTTGGAGTCTATCATCTGTTGAAACAGTGCTTTACAGATCATGATTAAAAGCTTGAATAACTGAGGAGATGGCTGACATCAACATCTAGCTAGTTTAATCTTTGAAGGCCATGAGACCCAAGTGTAAACTGATGATATGCTACTCACTATAATGATACGTTTCTAATCCTCTGTGCATTCGATGCCAAGGAATCGTATTGACTGTGAAGTGTGGAAAGAAAGTGCCCTGGCCTGTCATCATGTATGCTGTTGAATATGGAATCAACTCCTACCATTTTCCCAAGTGATATTTATTTGGGACTACTCTAAGGAGAAATAGACTTCTTGAATAGCCTACACCCCTCTTCATAGTCAGTTTTTCAAATTAACATTTTTCCTTGCTGACTATTTTAACTTTGTATAACATGATGTGTACAGCTTGAGTTGGCTGTTGTGTGAGTATTCACCCATTGTTGTGTGTGTGTGTGTTGTTTCTGCGTGTGCAATAGTGTGTGTGTGTGTCTGAGTATATGTGTGTGTGCTGTCTTGCATATCCTCTTGCTTTTAGTCATTTAGGCAATTTAGTCTCGCTGAGGACACAAATGTTGTATCTAAATGAATCAGATCCTCTGGGAGAAGCGTAAACAAACAGAAGGATAATTTAATATTTCAGACCATGCAAATCACGCCTGTTTTTCTGTTGAGGCGGAGGCAGTTCCAGTTCCATAGCCTGACCGCAGTCTGCAGACACTAATAGGAATAGTGATGCTCAGGGGCAGTTGCTAGTGTGGACATTAAAGTGTGTCTAAGTTTGCTCAACTGAATAGAGGGTTTATATACTAGTACAACCTTTCAGCTGTAGCCCCTTTATACTAGTTGTGAATCCCAAATAGATCTCTGATTTAAAAATGCAGTTATTCATTGTAATTTCGACCTGTTTCTAAGCAAGTATTTAACAAACACCCAAGCAAAGGTGCTCCCTCCTTCTTACAATGCTTGTAATGTCAAGGTCCTCTATTATTATGAAACATTTACCAGATGTGGTGATGGCACGACATACATGCCCAGAAGGGAGGATGGGTTTATAGAGGCAGACTGAGTGGAGCTGCAGAGCTTTGTGATATAAGGCGATTGCAATCAGAGCCCAGTAATCCATCCATCCAGACCTCCAGCATCATCAGTGGAACAGAGACAGAGCTACCGTACAGTATGTCTGGCCAGAGGGGTGAGGACGTCACTTGTTCCCACCAGGGACTCTGTAGTTTGTTGCGTTACAACAATCTTTAGCGCCAGGGGACCCAAATGCACACTCTGATGTGATGTTATGCCTTGAGATGGTTGGGCAATGTTAATATGCCACCATTTCCTCTGTTTAAGCACTGCTGCCTTCGCTCCTGTTTCCTTCCTCATCCGTCACCGCGCCTCGCCTTCCCTCGCATCGTTTTGTTCTTCTTTAATCTATTCTGTGTTTCATCCCAAGATGTATGACTCAGCCAATTTGAGATGCTGTGACTCTCGGAGAAGACGATGCGTTTTAAAGGCAATGGTGACAGAGTGAAACACAGGCTTCATCTCAGAAACAAGTGAAACCTTTCATCCAGAAACTCCAAACTGGTGACAGCAGCAGCACTGAGAGAAGCCAGATACTGAGCCATGTGCCTAAAGTGGATGGGCGGAGATCCTGTAGATAGATCTGGCTCTCAGTCTCTTTTCTGTCTCCGTGTCTTCGGTTTGGAAGCTATTGAATAGTCAGTGTTTGACTTACTCCTTTCACCCTGTCCTGTACAGTCTTGTCTTCATTCCTGATGGTCCCTGCCATCTTCATCTCTTCTTCATTGGTCCTTCTCTGTGTTTGTAGGTTGTAGTTATTGCAATGTAGTTAACACTGGCTATTGGCTACAGATGCTCATGCACACTGACAGCTCTGGGATCAGCCATTAGAGACTCCTGCTGCTAGCAATCTGGAGGAGAGCATGTAGTGTCTCTAGAACAGGCATCCAGAGTCTGCCATGTACATCAGAACAAAACAAAGCACGTCCAGCATGTCCAGACTGTCCTGGACATGCATTAGCACACCTTTGATTCAGGAATCTGGGTACTGTTGAATGACTGCCCATTAAAGTAAGGCATTCTGTTCCTTCTAGCACAGCTTGCAGGGAGTGATGGAGATTGGAGAGGTCCCAGAAGAACACAGGGCTTGCTAAACCACCACCCCTTTCTTAAAATAGCTTTGAATCATGCATTATTCGTACTGGGACTGCCAGTGCTGTCAAGCAGCATTTTTCGTGGTGCTTATTGTCTCCCCTTGATTACTTCAGGCCCTGCAATTTGAAAGGATTCCCTAAACTCATTTCCATAGCTTTGTGTTTGTTATTGGGGGATGTATCTACAGTGAAGAAACGTTAAAGGATGCTTATTACATTCTGTTTCTTCTCCTCCTCTGTGTTAGAATTGGTAGCTGACTGTGTTCTGTTGTTGTTGCTGGCTGTTGCCGTGCATTCAGAGAGAGAGAACGTGGCGACGACACTCCTCTAGAGATGGGGAAGTAGATTTCAATCTCCCAGCCTGCCTCTCTCTATGTCACGCTGTGTCCCCTGGGCCCACTAAAGCGTGAAGGATGCTGGGAGGGGGGGGGGGGGGGGGGGGCTGACAGGTCCTCCAGAACCTGCCACTTTGTCAGTAGTGACGCAACAGCCGCACACGCTAGTGCTACACGTGTCCCTCTTATCGATCAGGATCGATATCTTCAGCTAACAGGGCCACACCCAGAAACAGAAACACGCACTCAGACACACACGTGCATACGCACACATTCACAAGAATACAAAGCCACATAAAGACATGCACTCAAACTGATACACAAAAAGAACCAGACAACCATGGGCTGGGCTGATAATGGAATCCCTTCCTCCATTTTTCTTTTGTTCTTGTTGATAATGGACCATTCTCCTGGATGATGAATGGTTAAGCCTCAGCCTCTCTAATGTCCAGCGGTGAGAACTGGAAGGGCCAATTCACTCATCAAATGCACAGACGGTGTTTCGCGTAAGATGTCAGGGTTCATGAGCACTGTGTGTGTGTATGTGAAACATGATAAGATGTGTGTAGGAATGCTTATCTGAGTGTGTGTGTGTGTGCGTGCATGCATGCAGCATGTGTGTGTGTGTGTCTGTGTGTATGATGTGAAGGCTGATGAATAATTGATCCCTGGCTTTCCATGTGGAGGCTGTCAGTGACTGAAGTCAGGAGTTATTTCATGTGTGGATGGCTGCTACCAAACTGCAGTACTAGGCCCAGTCATTACTACTGTGGCTGTGGGTTTGATAAGGCAACATTTACTGTCCTCCCCCTCCTCATATCGCTGGGTATTGAGGTGTCATCGAATACAATGAACATCACTACTTTCAATTACTCTTATTAACATTATTTTCCTCATCCCTGTCAATTCTGTCTCTCCCATTCTTTCTCTCCCATTCCGGCTCTCTTCTGCATATGAAAGCTTTGTTCGTTCCAAACAAACCTCTGTATAAAGGAGAAACTACGGTGACAAGGCCCTCCATATACCATCAGGTCAAACATGTATTACGATTTATGTATTACATAAACATTCATTCCAATCGACACAAATCGCACAACAAATCCATGCCAGGTTACGCATACCTAGTACGCTATGAGATGTGCTGTGTACAGATGTAGGATCTTAATTTGAGCTAGTTTGCTACAGCAGAAAAATAATCCTGCAACAACAGGAAATGTGAATTATTATGTGGATTATAATTAATGGACATTTTTGTAGGGGTTGATACCTTTTTTCGTAAGGGAAAATCAAGTCTAAAATTTCTAAGTGGAAATTACAAACTTCAGAACACTTGCAAGAAATTTCTCCTGCAACAGGGTGATCAAATTAAGATCCTACACCTGTACTATAAATCCCCTAGCTAATGGTGTTTCAAACCTGTGTAATGCAATTTTCTTGAATAGCGTTCTCTAATTGGCAACAACTTAGTGTTAACTGCTGTTTTGGTTGTTTGTGTTGAACTATGTATTCTCCAGATGAGTGCTGCTGTCTCTCTCCTCTCTGTCTCACACCTCCTCCTCCTCCTCCTCCTTCAGTGCTCTCCAGGGTCTATTCCATTGGCTTCCCTAGTATGATTTATGACCATCCTTGCCTCTCATAGGCTAAAAGCATGGACCATGCCGTGGTGGAGGAAATATGTGAAATGGCACTGATCACCGGGGGATTATGATTAGAATGATAACGATGATTGTAATGCCACCTGTTTGTACATACAGTATAGCCTACGACTCCCCATAGTATCAATATGATCACAACCAGCGATACTATCACACGTCAAAACATGTTGATGTCACAGGTTAATGTACATAACCTTTTGGGCTATGAGGTTATGATTGTATGCCATATTGCTGTAGGCATACTAATTTGGTTCTCACTTTCCCGAGCAAATGTCGACAAGTTGGTACACAGTAAGAAACGCTCATCTGGCTGAAACTGTATGTTGTATTAGAGCTGAGAGGTCAGTGGCGGGTGGTGCAGGTGTCCTGTTTCATAGGACTGGGAATTGCCAGGGACCTCAAGATACAATATTATCACAATAATTAGGCGCCGATACGATATGTATTGCGATGCTCACGAATTTGAATGAGTCCTCTAACTTCAAGTCTGAAATTAAGAGTTAAGATCCAGACTGTTGGTTCTCTTCTCATTATTCTGCTGCTAACCCCTCTGTAACAAATCAAATCAAATGTTATTTGTCATATGCGCCAAATACAACAGCTGTAGACTTAGTGTCAAATGCTTACTTACAAGCCCTCAACCAACAATGCAGTTTTAAGAAAATGAGAGATAAGAGAATATTTACTAAATAAACTAAAGTAAAAAAAAAAAAAAGTTATATAATAACAATAACGAGGCTGTATACAGGGGGTACCGGTACCGAGTCAATGTGCAGGGGTACAGGTTAGTTGTGGTGAATGAGGTAATATGGACATGTACTGTAGGTAGGGGTAAAGTGACTATGCATAGATAATAAACAGCAAGTAGCAATAATGTAAGAAAAAAAAGAGGGGGGTCCAATGCAAATAGTCCAGGTAATAATTTGATTAATTGTTCAACAGTCTTATAGCTTGGGGGTAGAAGCTGTTAAGGAGCCTTTTGGACCTGCACTTGGCGCTCCGGTACCACTTGCCATGATGTAGCAGAGAGAACAGTCTATGACTTGGGTGACTGGAGTCTTTGAACATTTTTGGAGCTTTCCTCTGACACGGGCTAGTATATACAGTTGAAGTTGGAAGTTTACATACACCTAGGTGGGAGTCATTAAAACTTGTTTTTCAACCACTCCACAAATTTCTATAGTTTTGTCAAGTCAGTTAGGACATCTAATTTGTGCATGACACAAGTATTTTTTCCAACAATTGTTTACAGACAGATTATTTCCCTTATAATTCACTGTATCACAATTCCAGTGGGTCAGAAGTTTACATACACTAAGTTGACTGTTTCAATTAAGTCATGGCTTTAGAAGCTTCTGATAGGCTAATTGACATAATTTGAGTTAATTGGAGGTGTACCTGTGGATGTATTTTAAGGCCTACCTTCAAACTCCATGCCTCTGCTTTACATCATGGGAAAATCAAAAGAAATCAGCCAAGACCTCAGAAAAAAAATTGTTGACCTCCACAAGTCAGGTTCATCCTTGGGAGAGATTTCCAAACGCCTGAAGGTACCACGTTCATCTGTACAAACAATAGTACGCAAGAATAAACACCATGGGACCACGCAGCCGTCATACCGCTCAGGAAGGAGACGCATTCTGTCTCCTAAAGATGAACGTACTTTGGTGCGAAAAGTGCAAATCAATCCCAGAACAACAGCAAAGGACCTTGTGAAGATGCTGGAGGAAACAGGTAAAAAGTATCTATATCCACAGTTAAACGAGTCCTATATTGACGTAACCTGAAAGGCTGCTCAGCAAGGAACAAGCCACTGCTCCAAAACCGCCATAAAAAAGCCAGACTACGGTTTGCAACTGCACATGGGGACAAAGATCGTACTTTTTGGAGAAATGTCCTCTGGTCTGATGAAACAAAAATAGAACTGTTTGGCCATAATGCCCATCGTTATGTTTGGAGGAAAAAGGGGGAGGCTTGCAAGCCGAAGAACACCATCCCAACCGTGATGCACGTGGTTGGCAGCATCATGTTGTGGGGGTGCTTTGCTGCAGGAGGGACTGGTGCACTTCACAAAATAGATGCATCATGCGGATGGAAAATTATGTGGATATATTGAAGCAAAATCTCAAGACATCAATCAGGAAGTTAAAGCTTGGTCGCAAATGGGTCTTCCAAATTGACAATGACCCCAAGCATACTTCCAAAGTTGTGGCAAAATGGCTTATGGACAACAAAGTCAAGGTATTGGAGTGGCCATCACAGAGCCCTGACCTCAATCCAATAGAACATTTGTGAGCAGAACTGAAAAAGCGTGTGCGAGCAAGGAGGCCTAAAAACCTGACTCAGTTACATCAGCTCTGTCAGGAGGAATGGACCAAAATTCACCCAACTTATTGTGGGAAGCTTGTGGAAGGTTACCTGAAACGTTTGACCCAAGTTAAACAATTTAAAGGCAATGCTACCAAATACTAATTGAGTGTATGTGAACTTCTGACCAACTGGGAGTGTGATGAAATAAATAAAAGCTGAAATAATTCATTCTCTCTACTATTATTCTGACATTTCACATTGTTTAATAAAGTGGTGATCCTAACTGACCTAAAACACGTCATTTTTACTAGGATTATATTGCAGGAATTGTGAAAAACTGAGTTTAAATGTATTTGGCTAAGGTGTATGTAAACTTCTTACTTCAACTATAGGTCCTGTATGGCAGGAAGCTTGGCCCCAGTGATGTACTGGGCCGTACGCACAACCCTCTGTAGCACCTTACGGTTGGATACCGAGCAGTTGCCATACCAGGCGGTGATGCAACCGGTCAGGATACTCTCGATGGTGCAACTGTAGAACTTTTTGAGGATCTGGGAACCCATGCCAAATCTTTTCAGTGTCCTGCGGGAGAATAGGCATTGTCGTGCCCTCTTCACGACTGTCTTGGTGTGTTTGGACCATGATAGAATTTTTTTTCCTTTATCCCAAGATTTGGAAGCGCTCCCAAACACTGGCCGAATCCTCCATCAAATATGATTAAACTGAGGTTATCCTTTCTGAGTCCCAGCCACACGTTTTCATTTCCCACAAAAAAGCTAAGCAAACATCAAAGCAAAACTGTTTATTTATAGTTTGACCAAGCCTCTTTTCTTCTAAAACTCTTTTGCTGTGTCTATCCTTGGTACCATGGGCTCAGTGTCTCCAGCATGTTACGACCCACTCAGGGCAGCTGCTCAAACCCCAGATGGCTGACAGGAAAGACCAGATTAAAACATGCGACTGCAGTGACAGCTCTTTGTGTGTGTGTGTGTGTGTGTGTGTGTGTGTGTGTGTGTGTGTGTGTGTGTGTGTGTGTGTGTGTGTGTGTGTGTGTGTGTGTGTGTGTGTGTGTGTGTGTGTGTGTGTGTGTGTGTGTGTGTGTGTGTGCTTGCGTGATGCAAGTGACAAAGATGGAGTAACCAACAAAAAGCTTGAAAATAGAGAATAGCAAGAGTGAGACATACTGAGTAAAAAAGAGAGAGATGAACAGATCAAAACATAGCTGGAGACAGGGAGGAAGTATCTGGTGCCTGCCACTGTGATTTCCCTTTCATTCTCTGATCCTGCTCCCAATTGCTCATTCAGATACACACACATTCATTTTCTTGACAGTCAAGGCCACTGTCCTCATTGTTTTTCTTCCTTTTTACTCCTTTTGTCTTGAGTCATTTTGAGGCCATCTGTAGCATACATTGTGCCCAGTGTCAGCAGCCTGAGAGGGGGTGGTGGTGGTGGGCAGTGGGTAATGGGGGGTCCTGCCCAGGGCTCTGTGTGTTATTGTTGCCAAGTGGTCAGTGGTGTCGGGGGGCCGGGTTGCAGCAGGCTGCTGTTCACTGTGTGTTAGAGTGTGGGTGTGCGTGTCTGTGAGGTACAGGACAACAGATGTGTGTTTACGTATTGCTGAGATGATGATGGACCTCAGCTTTTACAACGGGCACTTCCTCTCTATGTAACGATGATGAGCGCAATAAACCAATAGCATGTGTGCTAATAACCCTGTACAGCCATAACACCTCAATGTTTCTCCTGTGTTCTCTCTGGCTCGTCTGCATGGAGGGGATCCAGCTGGCAGTAGCAGGCACCGATCAAACCTTCCGTGTTAGATGGTCCCCAGTACCTCTCCCTCAGGGGCCGAGCGCGCTCTGTTTTCAGCACCGTGGAGCGGAGCTGTCGTCAGGCAGACTTTGAAGAGCGCCGGAGTTCTGTACTGATAGGTAACAGAAAGACCCCCTTCAGAGGCACAGAGGGCTTCACGGTCACAAAATGACCACACCGTACCCTCAATGGTATAGGAGAAGCAGAATGTAGATGGGCTATATTATTATTATTATTATTATTATGTTAGTTTCAGCTCTTATCTTTGGCCAGCCTCCTCATCCGTACCCTCTGGGTCCTTTCCGTCTTATCTTACTCTGCAGACATTGAAAGGTATTCATGATACTGGTTGGCTCGCTGTCCATCCGGGAGATTAGCAGGTGCTGCAATGCCAACGGTTGGCTGTCAAGCACTGGAGGGAAAAAAACGCTGAAGACCTACCTCAACTGTGTGTCTGGCAGCAAGATGCGGGTCTTAGCCAAGACGTTTCAGTTGGTTAGTTGTGTCCTTCAGGGAATTAATTAAAACCATTGTACTCAAACCTACTTTCCTCTGAAAGGTTAATTCAACCTTTTCATTCTCCCTTCAGGCACCCAGTAACGAGTTGGCCACTCTGTCAACCATTTTGGTGTTAAGGTTGGAAAAAAGGCTGTTGAATATAAATACAATTAATCAGTGAAGTGTCTAGCACATCAATGAAGGAGCGATGCGTTTGAGGCTGCAGATCTAGACTGAGGGTAAAGCATGAGGGCTTTGTGGTGTGGCTGGGGTCTATCTCAGGGGTGACCTGACCCATGAAAACAGAGTTGCCGTGGTGACTGGAAGGGGGAAGGCATGCCAGGATCCTGGCGGTAGTGCCAGGAGGAGGGTTGGGCTGGGTGCTTGTGTTAGGGCCTGTCCTCTCTCCCTGTCTCCCTTTCTTTATATCTCTTTCTCTCTCTCTCTCTCTCTGTCTCTCACCCTCCTCTCTGTCTCTCTCCTTCTCTTTCTCTCTCCTCTCTCTCGCTCTTCCTCTCACTCCCTCTCCCTCTCTCCCCCTCACACTCTGCCTCTCTTTCTCTCTCTCTCTCTCTCTCTCTCTCTCTCTCTCTCTCTCTCTCTCTCTCTCTCTCTCTCTCTCTCTCTCTCTCTCTCTCCCTGCAGTATGTGGGAGGCTGGGGAGAGAACACACTGAATCTCAATAAAACTGAGAGATGTAGCCTTCCCTTTTCTCGCTCAGCACAGACGCAACGGCTTTCTTTCCTCGACCGCTTCTCATTCGCTTGCAGCATAACTATGTGATAACAATACATCACTGGTGATGTAAAACCTAAATTGAACCACAAATTGTTATGGTAGTTTAATGTAATGACACATCCTTTCCCGGATGGATAGAGAAGTGATTCATTAATCCAGCTACAGTTACTGGCACTAAGGAGGTGACTTTACCGTGGCTGTAATCAAGGACGGTGACAGAATAATAATGGCCATGGTGAGTTGGTAAAAGACCTTGAAGTCAGATTGGAGGCTCATTCGTTAGGGAAGGAGGAAGGGCTTGTGCATATCGTAAAGCTGTCGGAAGGGAGAGAATAAGAGTTCAGTTTCCCACTTTGAGCACTGACACAAAGCCCGAACTCTGTGTTAGATTTAGTGTCAGGTAGGTGGCTCACAACACTTAGTAGGGATGTAATGATACCAGTATCGTGATACTCAGGCCTAATGTTGGAAACAAGCATCCATATGTTGTCACCCCGAATCACGTTGATTTTCCAAGCTATAACACACAATATGTTACATACTGTAGGTTTTTAAAGGACCGAAGAGTTTAGTCTGCTTTGTGTTATCCTTTTTGTCATGGAAAATGAGGTATCGTAGTATCGCCATACTGGTATTGTGACGACATTAGCACTTAGATTGGACATATTTTCAGAACCTCAAGAAGATTGGGATGTGTGGTGTGGTGTGGCGTGGCGTAGAGAGAACAAAAGATAACCTTTGAGAGAAAACAGTCTGTTTTGTGAAAAAACATTATGGTCTTATTTCTCTGAAGTGTAGACTGTGCTGAATGCCCTTTACCAAAGCAGCCTTTAATACAAAGTACAATTTTACTCAGGAAGTGGCAAGCAGCAGGTAGCCAGGACTTCATCTTTAAAAGCAAAAGATTCCTTCCACTGCACTTTGTTCTCTCTGTGAGAACTCAGAGGCCTTTTTCACTGCCCATGAAAAGTTTCTTACTTCCTTTCAAGAAGACATTTAAATTCATCAGACCTAAAGCTATCCGTTGTGAGTGATACTGATACAGAAAACCAGCCTGTTTAAGACTTGGAGATGGGAGTGAAATGTGAAGTGTATATTCATTCAGAGCAGACCAGAGCATTACAAACACACAGCTAGGTCAGATACTTAACCCACCCAGTGTGCGTGCCGTGTGGACTATTGGCCTCAGACAAATGAACTTACTCCAGAGGAGCTTCTCCCTGAATTTCTCCTTTTAAAGTCTCATTTTTCCAGCTGACTACATTTCGTGACTTTAATTTAATCTTTAATGACTCTGGCATGCTTGATAAAGTAAGTCATTAAAATGTGTTGTAAGGCATCAGCTCACCACTGTCCAACAGAAGAAGGGGTACAGGCCCACTAGTGCTGCTCTCTTCTCTCCTCTCTGCTTTACATTTAGAGGACCAATAGCATCTAGAAATACCCATGTAACTGATTTTTCAAAACCGATTTGTTGCAGTTAAATACCATGATGATGTTTGCCATCCCATCCCCATGACATACTACTTTAATGATAATGAGCTTATTAGTGATGACATCAATATAGGGTACAATTTATATTCCAAGAAGTTTGTGATGTGACATGCCTTTTGACTATGCTCCGCTGCTTTAATTTCCAGTAGTTAAATCCATATGGCAGTACTTATCAGCCAACGATATGCTAGAGA
Organism: Salvelinus alpinus; assembly: GCF_045679555.1. Lineage (NCBI taxonomy): Eukaryota > Metazoa > Chordata > Actinopteri > Salmoniformes > Salmonidae > Salvelinus > Salvelinus alpinus. Next base: position 14,815,731 of record NC_092118.1, read on the forward strand.
GTTACTGTAGCTAGCGTTGTAAAGCACCCTGGAAAAACACTGTGGGCTCTGCTCTGTTCGGTTCCACCATTGTTTAAGCTGGTTGTTTGCTTTGCTGGAATAAACACAATGGGCAGCACTTAGGGCTTAAGGTACAGCCATTAGTATTCCTCAGGCCTCTGCTCCTCACACAGAGTGATGTGGTGGTCCCTGCCTTACTGAATGCCTCCCTGCCTCGCTTCCGTCTCCTCTGCCCTAAGGCACAGGAATCGGCAGGGACCCAGTCCAAGTCCCCTCACTCGTGGGCCACGGAGAAGAGGTAAATGGAGGCATTTGTCAGCCAAACAAGGAAGGCGTCACAGACTATTTTGAAGCTGTAGCTCTTCCACAGATATACTTTCAGTAAGTCTCTTCATACGAGGAAGCCAGTGAGTGCTCTTCCCCAGCTGAGTCTCTCTCAAATCACTCTATTGAGATGCGGCATGGAGTCTGAGCGCTGAGCGAACCGGGCTCTGCAGGAGAGGGATCATCTCACGGGGACCAACACCCCCCCTGCTTATCACGCTCTCCCTTGTTCAGTTCTCTGCTCATTACCACCTGATTGGCTTTTTTGTGTCCTTCATTCACCTGCAGGACTGTGTTCATTCTCTTTTAGTCATCTTGGTACTGGTAGCTTATACTGTACCAGGGAGAAGAGGTTCACAGTGGAATGGTGGTGCAAGGACTGATAATGACCGTATGGGTCCATGTATTATAATTATATTATGACTGAATCTCAATGTGCTATGCTTTAACCTTGATGGGCCAGTGGCAGGGTGAAATGAGTGTCTCAGTTTGTACCATCACCATGCCCTGAGGCTGCTGCAGTCATCATGTAGGTTCACCTCTGCACTGGGACCTCAGCTGGTTCACACTAATGACAGCTTTCTCTCTATCGCCTGCAGGAAGTTGTGTGCCTGACTGGAACTCAAGGGCCAGACAGAGAGCTCTAAATTTAACAACCCCCCCCCCCCCACACACACACACACACACTAGGGCTGCTGAAGAGGAAGACAAATCTTCCCTCAATACGCCTACCTTGCTTCCTGTGTATGTACAGTATATATGGGAATATTACACTGACTTAATTATAGTCTACTATAAATCTACATGTGTTTATTGATCAGTCAATCCAAGATTTCACCTGGAGTGAAAATATTTCAAGGAAAACCATGTGAACAATGTTCATAGTAAAGAAGTAAAACAATAACCATGGATGCTAACTGTAATGATGATGCAGGGAACATACAGTTTGTATTAGATATCTGTCTATAGATGCTGTCTGGGGATAATTGGCCTTCAAGGAGTTTTCGCCCAATCAGGTGCTGTGTGGAACCTATTGTTTTATTCATATCTCTTACCCAAACATATACAGTTCCAGTCAAAAGTTTGGACACACCTACTCATTCAAGGGTTTTTCTTTATTTAATACTATTTTCTAAATTGTAGAATAATAGTGAAGACATCACAACTATGAAATAACATATATAGAATCATGTAGTAACCAAAAAAGTGTTAAACAGATCAAAATATAATTTAGATTTTAGATTCTTCAAAGTAGCCACCATTTGCCTTGATGACAGCTTTGCACACTCTTGGCATTCTCTCAACCAGCTTCACCTGGAATGCTTTTTCAACAGTCTTGAAGGAGTTCCCACATATGCTGAGCACTTGTTGGCTGCTTTTCCTTCAATCTGCGGTCCAACTCATCCCAAACAATCTCAATTGGGTTGAGGTTTGTTGATTGTGGAGGCCAAGTCATCTAATGCAGCACTCCATCACTCTTCGTCTTGGTCAAATAGCCCTTACACAGGCTGGAGGTGTGTTTGGTTAATTTTCCTGTTGAAAAACTAATGATAGTCCAGAGTAAATCACAGACCATGTCACCAGCAAAGCACTCCCACACCATCACACCTCCCCCTCCATGCTTCACGGTGGGAACCACACATGCGGAGATCATCCTGTCACCTATTCTGCGTCTCACAAAGACACGGCGGTTGGAACCAAAAATCTCGAATTTGGACTCATCAGACCAAAGGACAGATTTCCACCAGTCTAATGTCCAATGCTTGTGTTTCTTGGCCCAAGCAAGTCTCTTCTTATTATTGGTGTCCTTTAGTAGTGGTTTCTTTGCAGCAATTCGACCATGAAGGCCTGATTCACGCAGTCTCCTCTGAACAGTTGATGTTGAGATGTGTCTGTTACTTGAACTCTGTGAAGCATTTATTTGGGCTGCAATTTCTGAGGCTGGTAACTCTAATGAACTTATCCTTTGCAGCAGAGGTAACTCTGGGTCTTCCTTTCCTGTGGCGGTCAAAATGAGAGCCAGTTTCATCATAGCGCTTGATGGTTTTTGCGACTGCACAAAACTCTTGACTGATCTTAATGTCTTAAAGTAATGATGGACTGTAGTTTCTCTTTGTTTATTTGAGCTGTTCTTGCCATAATATGGACTTGGTCTTTTACCAAAGAGGGCTATATTCTGTATACCCCCCTACCTTGCCACAACACAACTGATTGGCTCAAATGCATTTAGGAGGAAAGAAATTCTGCAAATTAACTTTTAACAAGGCACACCTGTTAATTGAAATGCATTCCAGGTGACTAACTCATGAAGCTGGTTGAGAGAATGCCAAGAGTGTGCAACGCGGTCATCAAGGCAAAGGGTGGCTACTTTGAAGAATCTCAAATATAAAGTATATTTTGATTTATTTAACACTTTTTTGCTTCCTACACAATTCCATGTGTTATTTCATAGTTTTGATGTCTTCACTTATATTCTACAATGTAGAATTTTTTTTTAAAAATAAAGAAAAACCCTTGAATGAGTAGGTGTGTCCAAACTTTTGACTGGTACTGTTTATTATCCTGCCTTAGGGAAGAGGGGGTGGGGGACAACAGTGTTCTTCTTCTCTCTGTCTCTCATTTACCTCTCCTCTCTCCTCCCTCGCTTCCGTAAAGAAGATGAAAGGAGTGCTGTGTTCCCATTCCACACAGGCATGGAGGTGCAGTAAATCCTCAGCAAATTGTATTACATCTCTGCCTGTTAAGTTGAAATCATGCATCATAGCACTGCAGTTTGATGTGTTGGTGATCTAAAGAAATGCATGTGCCTAGGAACAGGGCAACTTTTAACAAGGCACACCAAACGTAATGAAAGGCGTAATGATGCACCTACTCATTTAAGACTCTCAAGAGCAATTCCCCCATTGTTGATCCATTTTATGATCCATTTTCATCTTTGTTATTCTGCTCAAATTGTACAGTATGTAACATATTTTTGTAGGTGCACAAACACCTGCTTCTTTGTGCTGTAAGAGAGAGTGTGTGGGGGGGGGGGACCGCTGGGAATGAGACAATGTCTCTGCAGTGCACCATAGAGAATGGGTTAATAGATAGTTCACTGTGTTCTGTGCTCACACTGGCTTCTATACAGACTAGGGGCACTGTACTACTATGGTTGATCTCTGTAAAAGACCCCCCCACCCCCTGTTAATCTCCATCATATAGACCGTTTGGTTGTTTCGTTTTGTGCAACTATGAGGCAAAACAGACACCATGTAAACTATATTTTGTCTCCGATGCTTATTGAAAACAAGTACATTTGCACAATTAGCACTTGTCTCTCAAATCAAATCACATTTATTGGTAAATACACGTGTTTAGCAGATGTTATTGTGGGTGTAGCGAAATTATTGTAGATGTAAGCAAATACAAAGTTACGGTTGTTGGTTAGCTAGCTAGTGCATTTTTACAGTATTAGCATAGACGTGCCATCAGTTAAAACACCTCAAAACAAAACCGATGGGTATCAATTCACCACATGGCAGTTTCTTGTCATTGTTGCCAGCTATCTGGCCATCCAGAATCACAACAACACACTGCCTTCTGCCCCATTGAAGCGTGTGCATAGTTTTCCTGACTTGTCAGCTAACCCGTCTACAGACACTTACATTTCTTTGGGTGTCTGTTGGTCATACTTTACCCTATACAGAACAGTGGTATGTGAGACTGATCTTTGAACATGATCCTGTCATGTGTGGAGCGGAGTTTTCGACAGTGGATGTGGATCAGTAATCGGATAGGTTTTGCGATGTGAGCAAGATGCAGTGCCAGTTGAAAGGACAGAGAGCTGCAACGTTCAACGCATTGCAGCGATGGGAGCTGAAAGGACAGAGACAACACACTGCAGCTTGTTTGGAAAGGAAGTGATTAAAGCCATCCTATTGGGTTATACAAAGGAGGCGTTTTATATATCGAATCAAAAAAGCGCTAAAGTGCAATTACTAACGTGATTAGGGCCAATTAGTTGGGATCCATTTCACTGTTGTTGCCTGCAATACGAAATAAGGGCTGCCAATGTCACTGTCTCTCTGTTAACACCAGTTTTGTTTTAATTTTGTCGGCGCTGTACTTCCAGCAGACTATAGGCTCATTTACATATATCCTGTAGAATATAAACATAATTGTTTCCTTGTTGTCAAGTTAAGTGTTAGAATGGTTGGGCTGCTGTGAAGGAAACGGATAAACCTCCTTCACAGGTAGATCCAGTAAGTCATATTAAGAAAAGCATGGGCATGGACAGTAGTTGTGTTACACAAAGATACTGCATACGGTCGAATATCACGAGGGAACAGCCATAGAGAAGCCACTTTGATATTCCTCTCTTGACATACATATTAGAATGTCCTAATTATAGGAAGCACAAGGGGGGAAACTTCTCCATTGTACTGTCGTGCTGTTTTTATGCGCTTTCCAGTCATTTCCTCACTGTGACGCTCATTGTCACTATTCTAATTAAGGCTGCTTGTTTAAAAAGGACCAACAGTGATTTGTACCAGGGTTTAGTCGTCAGGCCTGTCACATGTTTTACTGCAATTAGATGAGGGGGACTTGTACACAATAGGCATGTGGACCTGGCTGGTGTCTGGATTCACATCGACACGGTTATGTGTCGTTCAGGGGATGACATCTCTGTGAGAGGAGTAGTCTATGGGGAAAAAGGTTGAACGGTATGTAGATCGTTCTGCGTTATATTTCATTTTGAATTAGGGGTATACCAGAGGACAGAATACAAATAGCCCTGAACAGGTAGGACGGATTTCTAATGTATTTGTTGTGATAGGCCGTCATTCACATGGTAATGTATTCAAATTCAATAAAAGCTGTCAAACGTCTGTAATTCATACGGCTCAGCCCAAACAAAGCAGAATTTGGGAAAGCTATTTGGGGACTGGGAGGATTGAAGGATTCACACCTCAGAAATTCTATTGAGAGGTAGGTAGACACACAGACACTCTGCACATACAAAATAGATCCAGGTAGACAGAATACATTGAAGGAGAGGAAAAACATACACACTCTTGGTAGAAACACTCAGTCAACAGATTTATCCAGGGGTCCTGTGGTGGATTTATTCAGAAGCAAACAAAGAGGAGGTGAAAGGTCATTGGTACCCATAGGAGGCAGTTACTCTTAGCTACCAATAATTGCCCATTGGGAGTGGCTGGGCTGGCTGCAAGAGGATGCTGGAAAGAATAGGGGGAGCAGGGAGGGAGGAGCGTAGAGGAGAGCAGCTGGTGGGGGACGGGGTAAGGCAGGGCTATACGCCTGTATCACTACACACCTGGCCCTCTTCAACACTACTACTGCTCAGGACCAGAGACAGAGGTAGGACATATTTACTATTATTATTATTAAATTGAACCTTTATTTAACTACGCCACTCGGGAGCCTAAAGTTAAATATAGTTCCTCCATGCCTTATTATTATTGCTCTTTATGAGTCTCTGCCAGTCAGATATATACAGAATGTGTCGTTATCACATCTCTTATTGTACCCACTATAACGATAGAACGCTGGGTTGAATGGGGAATCATGTGTTCCCCATGTGTTTGAACTTGCTCTCCCCATAGACTTTCCAGTGAACTGCCTCTTTGTCTAGCAACAGCATCAGCAGTATTACTCCGAGTCAGTCACCTGAATGAATGGCCATAATGTGGGTTGTGACTGTGAATGTGTGCTTCTGGAGCTATACCTTGTCCACCCCCCAGACACAGCCTCCTGACAAACAGGGAGATGGGGAGAGGGCTGGAGTGGGGGTAATTAGCCGTTGCAATCACCTGTGATGGAAAGCGTAATTATAGGCAGTGAGAGGGAGAAGAGGGGAAAGGAACAACAAAAGCCCCTCAGAGAGCAGCCAGTTGTTAGTGGCAACTGGTGGAGATGAGACAGGTGGAAGGAACATAGAGGAGAGGAGGAGAGAAAGTGGGACACCAGGTCACTCTCTCTTTAAATCGCAGTATTGTATTACTCATCTAATGTTTTGTGCCAGCACGCGTCTTCACAGCCTTGTGTGCGTGTGTCTGTGTGTGTGTGTGCGTCCTCTATTAATGGCTTCTCACGTGATTTATACCATCCCTTCGCTGTTTGATAGCTTTTTAATGAGATTGTTGAATTTGTTTAGTGCCCTACGTGCAGGAGCACCAGAAATACCCCAACATAATCTCTCCCCACTCGCCTCGTGGCCGCACCCTAACAATGATTCGAGCTATCTGAATTAGGAGAATGATCCCAATCTCCCAGGCGAGCCATTCTCCACCCTGCGGTGTGCAGATCAATACCAGTCCAGATACTCTGGGAGACTGAACATCTCGCCAGTCTCTCCCGATCTAGGAGTGAATATTCACAGGCCTCTGTGTAGAGATGACCTCCATTTGAGTATTGATTGTATGACTGTCAAAGTCCAATTAGCTTAAGGTAAAGGCAGGCTCCCTCTTTGTTTTATTCTCTTACCTCAGGCGTTTGTCCGCAGGCCAAACACAACTCAATGCAAAGCGCTGTATTGAGCAGAGTTCTGTATTGTGTCAAGCCTAATGCAGTAGTGCTAAGTAAGCACTTAATTGTGGGTGTGGGTAAGCTACTCGAGAACCTGTCTGCCTCAATAGCAGTAATTGATCAGGTCTTTCCGTGGTGAAGAGATCCTGTGTCCATTCGCAGGTTGAGAGAAAGAGAGAGAGGCATTTGTGTTCAGCAGGGGAATCAATGTGCATCAGCCATTTGTAAAGGCATTGATGCTATGTTAGGAGGAGTTAGACCTAACTTAGAGGTATGCACAGCCTGTTTGTTTTGTCAGACTAGTTCTCCTGATCTTTACCACAGTGAGGTGCCCATGATGGTTGTTTGGAGCTGTGTTCCCATACTGAGATCAATGCTTCTACAATGCTAGCTGTAATATGCTGGGGACTCCTGGAGCTAGATGTGGTTTCACATGAGGTGTGTATGTGGTTAAACGCTTTCATATTGCAGATAGATTGTGGCTTCCATCATTGTAATTGTCTCCATCATTTACAATCCCCCATATACTGTATATAGTTTTTGTAAATACTTACCAGTCAAAAGTTTGGACACGCCTACTCATTCAAGGGTTTTTCTTAATTTTTTACTATTTTCTACCTTGTAGAATAATAGTGAAGACATCAACACTTTGAAATAACACATATGGAATCATGTAGTATCCAAAAAAGTGTTAAATCTAAATATATTTTATCTTTGAGATTCTTCAAAGTAGCCACCCTTTGCCTTGATGACAGCTTTGCACACTCTTGGCATTCTCTCAACCAGCTTCACGAGGAATGGTTTTCCAACATTCTTGAAGGAGATCCCACATATGCTGAGCACTTGTTGGCCTCTTTTCCTTCAATCTGCGGTACAACTCATCCCAAACCATCTCATTTGGGTTGAAGTTGGGTGATCGTAGAGGGCAGGTCATCTGATGCAGCACTCCGTCACTCTCCTTCTTGGTCAAATAGCCCTTACACAGCCGGGAGGTGTGTTTTGGGTCATTTGGGTCATTGAAAAACAAATGCTAGTCCCACTAAGCGCAAACCAGATGGGATGGTGTATCGCTGCAGAATGCTGTGGTCGCCATGCTGGTTAAGTGTGCCTTGAATTCTAATAAATAACAGACAGTGTCACCAGCAAAGCACCCCCACACCATCACACCTCCTCTTCTATGCTTCACAGAGGGAACCACACATGCAGAGATCATCTGTTCACATACTCTCTCTCACTGCCCATAATTAATCATCCGTTCACCTACTCTCCAACTGTCTCACAAAGACAAAACGGTTGGAACCAAAAATCTCAAAGTTGGACTCATCAGACCAAAGGAAAGATTTCCACCTGTCTAATGTCCATTGCTTCTGTTTCTTGGCCCAAGCAAGTCTCTTCTTCTTATTGGTGTCCTTTAGTAGTGTTTTCTTTGCAGCAATTCGACCATGAAGGCCTGAACAGTTGATGTTGAGATGTGTCTGTTACTTGAACTCTGTGAAGCATTTATTTGGGCTGCAATCTGAGGTGCAGTTAACTTTATTGACTTATCCTCTGCAGCAGAGGTAACTCTGGATCTACCTTTCCTGTTGCGGTCCTCATGAGAGACAGTTTCATCATATCGCTTGCTGGTTTTTGCGACTGCACTTGAAGTAACTGTAAATGTTCTTGAAATGTTCCGTATTGACTGACCTTCATGTCTTGTAATGATGGACTGTTGTTTCTCTTTGCTTATTTGAGCTGTTCTTGCCATAATATGGACTTAAAATCTTCTTTATACCACCCCTACCTTGTCACGTCACAACACAATGGCTCAAACGCATTAAGAAGGAAAGAAATTCCACAAATTAACTTTTAAGGCACACCTGTTAATTGAAATGCATTCCAGGTGACTACCTCATGAAGCTGGTTGAGAGAATCCCAAGCGTGTGCAAAGCTGTCATCAAGGCAAAGGGTGTCTACTTTGAAGAATCTCAAATATAAAATATATTTCAAATTTTTTAACACTTTTTTGGTTACAACATGATTCCATGTGTTATTTCATAGTTTTGATGTCTTCACTTATATTCTACAATTGTCTTAAAAATTGAGAAAAACCCTTGAATGAGTAGGTGTGTCCACACTGTATATATATATACACAATGGGGAGAACAAGTATTGGATACACTGCCGATTTTGCAGGTTTTCCTACTTACAAAGCATGTAGAGGTCTGTAATTTTTTATCATAGGTACACTTCAACTGTGAGAGACGGAATCTAAAACAAAAATTCAGAAAATCACATTGTATGATTTTTAAGTAATTAATTTGCATTTTATTGCATGACATAAGTATTTGATACATCAGAAAAGCAGAACTTAATATTTGGTACAGAAACCTTTGTTTGCAATTACAGAGATCATATGTTTCCTGTAGTTCTTGACCAGGTTTGCACACACTGCAGCAGGGATTTTGGCCCACTCCTCCATACAGACCTTCTCCAGATCCTTCAGGTTTCGGGGCTGTCGCTGGGCAATACGGACTTTCAGCTCCCTCCAAAGATTTTCTATTGGGTTCAGGTCTGGAGACTGGCTAGGCCACTCCAGGACCTTGAGATGCTTCTTACGGAGCCACTCCTTAGTTGCCCTGGCTGTGTGTTTCGGGTCGTTGTCATGCTGGAAGACCCAGCCACGACCCATCTTCAATGCTCTTACTGAGGGAAGGAGGTTGTTGGCCAAGATCCCGCGATACATGGCCCCATCCATCCTCCCCTCAATACGGTGCAGTCGTCCTGTCCCCTTTGCAGAAAAGCATCCCCAAAGAATGATGTTTCCACCTCCATGCTTCACAGTTGGGATGGTGTTCTTGGGGTTGTACTCATCCTTCTTCTTCCTCCAAACACGGCGAGTGGAGTTTAGACCAAAATGCTCTATTTTTGTCTCATCAGACCACATGACCTTCTCCCATTCCTCCTCTGGATCATCCAGATGGTCATTGGCAAACTTCAGACGGGCCTGGACATGCGCTGGCTTGAGCAGGGGGACCTTGCGTGCGCTGCAGGATTTTAATCCATGACGGCGTAGTGTGTTACTAATGGTTTTCTTTGAGACTGTGGTCCCAGCTCTCTTCAGGTCATTGACCAGGTCCTGCCGTGTAGTTCTGGGCTGATCCCTCACCTTCCTCATGATTATTGATGCCCCACGAGGTGAGATCTTGCATGGAGCCCCAGACCGAGGGTGATTGACCGTCATCTTGAACTTCTTCCATTTTCTAATAATTGCGCCAACAGTTGTTGCCTTCTCACCAAGCTGCTTGCCTATTGTCCTGTAGCCCATCCCAGCCTTGTGCAGGTCTACAATTTTATCCCTGATGTCCTTACACAGCTCTCTGGTCTTGGCCATTGTGGAGAGGTTGGAGTCTGTTTGATTGAGTGTGTGGACAGGTGTCTTTTATACAGGTAACGAGTTCAAACAGGTGCAGTTAATACAGGTAATGAGTGGAGAACAGGAGGGCTTCTTAAAGAAAAACTAACAGGTCTGTGAGAGCCGGAATTCTTACTGGTTGGTAGGTGATCAAATACTTATGTCATGCAATAAAATGCAAATGAATTACTTAAAAATCATACAATGTGATTTTCTGGATTTTTGTTTTAGATTCCGTCTCTCACAGTTGAAGTGTACCTATGATAAAAATTACAGACTTCTACATGCTATGTAAGTAGGAAAACCTGCAAAATCGGCAGTGTATCAAATACTTGTTCTCCCCACTGTATATATATAAAATAACCCTACCACCCCTCCCCTAATTGGAGTAAACTAATGGACAACAACACTTAGGTTTCTACTTCCAGCTTATAAATACTATATCCATTTTACGGACACAGTATATATTACAATAGTTATCTTTGGTTTGTTTCTAGTCCCATCCTTCAGCTGCCCTCAACCCCTGCCATCTGTCTCTGAACACCATCCAGTTTTGATTTCTATTTGCAATATATTTTCAACTGTGCTGTGGTGTTTCACAAAAGTTCTGAACCTTTCTATTCTCATAGTGTCTACAGATTGTAAATTAAAGATAAACATTTTTGCTAAGAGTATTATTATATTATTGATCGATTGACTATGACTTTTCAAATCACCCAGCAGTGCTATTCGCATAGTTAGCTCCAGGTAAATGTTGCAATTCTTCAGCTATTCCTGAACCTGCGACCAAAAACAAGCTACAAAGGGACAGTACCAAAACAAATCATCTAATGATTCTGTCTCTTCGTAGAAAAATCTGCAGAGCTGGGATGGTTGTATCCCCCATTTACAGTGGGGAGAACAAGTATTTGATACACTGCCGATATTGCAGGTTTTCCTACTTACAAAGCATGTAGAGGTCTGTAATTTTTATCATAGGTACACTTCAACTGTGAGAGACGGAATCTAAAACAAAAATCCAGAAAATCACATTGTATGATTTTTAAGTAATTAATTTGCATTTTATTGCATGACATAAGTATTTGATCACCTACCAACCAGTAAGAATTCCGGCTCTCACAGACCTGTTAGTTTTTCTTTAAGAAGCCCTCCTGTTCTCCACTCATTACCTGTATTAACTGCACCTGTTTGAACTCGTTACCTGTATAAAAGACACCTGTCCACAACCTCAATCAAACAGACTCCAACCTCTCCACAATGGCCAAGACCAGAGAGCTGTGTAAGGATATCAGGGTTAAATTGTAGACCTGCACAAGGCTGGGATGGGCTACAGGACAATAGGCAAGCAGCTTGGTGAGAAGGCAACAACTGTTGGCGCAATTATTAGAAAATGGAAGAAGTTCAAGATGATGGTCAATCACCCTCGGTCTGGGGCTCCATGCAAGATCTCACCTCGTGGGGCATCAATGATCATGAGGAAGGTGAGGGATCAGCCAGAACTACACGGCAGGACCTGGTCAATGACCTGAAGAGAGCTGGGACCACAGTCTCAAAGAAAACCATTAGTAACACACTACGCCGTCATGGATTAAAATCCTGCAGCGCACGCAAGGTCCCCCTGCTCAAGCCAGCGCATGTCCAGGCCCGTCTGAAGTTTGCCAATGACCATCTGGATGATCCAGAGGAGGAATGGGAGAAGGTCATGTGGTCTGTTGAGACAAAATTAGAGCTTTTTGTTCTAAACTCCACTCGCCGTGTTTGGAGGAAGAAGAAGGATGAGTACAACCCCAAGATCACCATCCCAACCGTGAAGCATGGAGGTGGAAACATCATTCTTTGGGGATGCTTTTCTGTAAAGGGGACAGGACGACTGCACCGTATTGAGGGGAGGATGGATGGGGCCATGTATCGCGGGATCTTGGCCAACAACCTCCTTCCCTCAGTAAGAGCATTGAAGATGGGTCGTGGCTGGGTCTTCCAGCATGACAACGACCCGAAACACACAGCCAGGGCAACTAAGGAGTGGCTCCATAAGAAGCATCTCAAGGTCCTGGAGTGGCCTAGCCAGTCTCCAGACCTGAACCCAATAGAAAATCTTTGGAGGGAGCTGAAAGTCCGTATTGCCCAGCGACAGCCCCGAAACCTGAAGGATCTGGAGAAGGTCTGTATGGAGGAGTGGGCCAAAATCCCTGCTGCAGTGTGTGCAAACCTGGTCAAGAACTACAGGAAACGTATGATCTCTGTAATTGCAAACAAAGGTTTCTGTACCAAATATTAAGTTCTGCTTTTCTGATGTATCAAATACTTATGTCATGCAATAAAATGCAAATTAATTACTTAAAAATCATACAATGTGATTTTCTGGATTTTTGTTTTAGATTCCGTCTCTCACAGTTGAAGTGTACCTATGATAAAAATTACAGACCTCTACATGCTTTGTAAGTAGGAAAACCTGCAAAATCGGCAGTGTATCAAATACTTGTTCTCCCCACTGTATATAACATTATATTGATTGCAAGAATTTTGTATAATAATTTTAATTGAAAAACTCTAAGTTTTGAATCCGGCGTGGTTTTGTGTATCAGTTCTTAAACCATGTGCCAACTATTTTGCAATCTATATGGCGCAGCGGTCAATTTTTGGTCCTTAAATTAAACTGGTATACTTTTTTATTTATCACAATTTTCTTTAACCAATTTTGGTCTTTAACACCGACAGACAAATTCCTTACGTTCTCCCCCTTCCACTTGCCTCTTCCATTTTTGAGGTAATGATGCAATTAGTTGGTTGTAATTTTGCGTAGAGCGGTGGGTAAAAGCCTTTATTGGTTCCCTCACTTCCCTCACTATGTCTTGTTTTGAATGTGATGATGAAAAGTTAAACATCCGGGCCTTTCCTTCCTAGCTGTCAGTCATAGTGCATCTCTAATTGGCCCTAACAGGGTTTCACAGTAGGAAAACAAAGTGGTTAACTCTCTCACTCTGTCTAAAAGACTCACTCACTGGGGGGGTGCGTAACACTTCCAACACGTTTCATCTTTGTAGCTTCCTGCACTGTGTTTCATTGAAATGTTGTTTGTGATGATTGTACTGTGGCAGTATAGCTCTAATGGTGTGGTTCTGTCTTTCTGCGTTCTGTAGGACTGAGGACAGTTGAGATGCATGGCCTGTAAGCAGCCAGCGCCAGTGATGGCTCATAGGAAGAGGCCAGGGACCAGCGGCTCCAGCTGCAGCATGGTGGTGCCCCCCGTCCAGCCCCACTGCCCCGTCGCCTACCCCCCAGAGCAGCACGACCAGGAGCATGAGGAGGGGCCGGGAGAGGAGGAGGAGGAGGAGGAGGTTCACTACTGCCGCCAGCAGGGCCTGGAGCCAGAGCTGACGGACAGCCGGCCAGCCACACCTACTATACCTGTGCCGGAACACGAGCATGAACACAGCCTTGACCACGATCACCCAGACTGCCACGACCATGATGACCACAGTCACAGCGACGACCATGCAGAGTGCCATGGCCACGAGCATGCAGACTGTCACGGTCACGATCACGGTCACAGTCACGACGACGTAGACTGCCATAACCACGGCCACGTCCACAGTCACATCAATGACCACGACCATGCAGGCTGTCACGGCCACCGTCATGATCACGCTGACAGCCTGGACGGAGACTCCAGCTCTGACTATGTGAACAACACCTCAGAGGAGGAGGACTATGATGAAGGTCTGCCGGAGGAGGACGAGGGCGTCACCTACTACATCCGCTACTGCCCTGAGGATGACAGCTACCTGGAGGGCAGCATGGACTGCAACGAGGCCGAGGCTGACTACACCGCCAGCACCGTGCAGCACGTCCGGGCTGAGCCCCCGGGCGACACAGACGAGTGCCAGGAGGCGGTGGAGGAGTGGGCGGAGGGAGAAGGAGGGGTGGAGGTGGGGGAGGTGCGCTGTGAGGTGGTGGAGCAGGATCCAGATGAACAGATCTACAATGTCCTGGACCACCACCCCCACCCCGCCGCCGTCCTGCACGAGTCCCCCCCACCCACAGAGGAGGAAGAAGAGGAGGAGGAGGAGAGAGCTGGGGTTGCCTACACTGGGGACTACTATGGCCCAGAGGAGGACAATGGGAACTCCGTGGTTCACATACCGCGGTCTCCATACCGTGGCCGTAAGGTGGTAGTGGAGGGGGAGACGGGGGAGGAGGCGGAGGAGGACATTGACCAGATAGTGGCAGAGATCAAGATGAGTATGAGCATGGGTAGTCTGAGCAGCGGTGGCACTGACCAGAGCCCTGATGAGCTGGTGCAAGACAGTGTACCCAGTGATTACCACCCTCCTGAGGCCCACGCCAAGCCTGAGCCTGCACCCTACACCCCAACCCCACACCGCCACGACAGCAGACCCAAGTCCCTCAACCTCCCTTCCACACGGCACAACAACCCTGAGCTCCAGAGGGGCTTCAAGGTTCGCTCCCGCACCCCGGAGGAGCGACAGCAGTGGGCTCAAGAACAGGTGAGAGGGAGAGGCCATTTTGATGGCTATTTTCTATACACACTCATTGAATCTCCTCTATTGAAATGATGTGAATGACAAGTCAGACGTACAGTTAAGGTGATGTGTTGAGAAGGTTTTCAGAGTATACATCCGTTTAATCTCTCTTCCAAATTTTCCAGGGAGATGAAGGGCACAGTGATCAAAGTCATTTTCAGACTACATTTTTCCAATCCAAAATGTCTAATGCCTCTAACACTAATCTCCCGGATAAACATGACTTGGGTTTTTAATCGTCTAGATATTGGGGCATTTACAAAAGTATCAATTTTAGAAGGACTATAACCGACACTTAAACCATGGTCCTCCTTCTTTACATTTTACCTGAGTGGAGGGAGAGATCTGTATAGAGTAACGTTATACATTCAAGGTCAAATCGGGGCTGCTTATATTTGTCCTGTTTCACACGTGCACAAGTGTGTAACCTGTACAGTGTGTGGTGAAATGGAAATAGATTTTTTTTGCATATCCCTCTCCCCCTGAGACACCCTCGGAGAGTGAGGTCACGACGTGTTTAATACAGTTGGAGACCGCACACAAGATGTACGGCCAGGTTATGTTCAGATTCTGGAGCAGACCTATGCCATTGGAACTGATTAAAACAAGATTTGTGATAGGGCGATATTTATTATGTATGAGGTGGTTGACAGGCAGGTTATTGCACTGTAGCTATAGTGCAGCTAGTGAGGCCGTTCCCTTCCCCCTGCTGGAGACCCATCCCCCAGCCACAGCCAGACACCTTGAGCTCCCCTCTCCATCTCCCACGCCCACTGCCCTCATTCAGATCCAGCCGCGCACACACACACACACACACACACACACACACACACACACACACACACACACACACACACACACACACACACACACACACACACACACACACACACACACACACACACACGCCTCTTCCTGTCCTCCACCAAGCCCCTCTCTGTGTTCTACCATGCTCACCCCCAGCCCATGCAGATGGTGAGGTGAGGGGAGATCCTGTGTGTGTGCCCTGCGGTATGGGATGGCAGAATGCTGATACACACCTGCTCCACCGTGGTGTGCATGTGTGTTATGTGTCTATGCTTGTGGTTGTGTGTGTTCTCTTTACTGTGTTGTTGGAGAGAAATGGGACAGGCCACATAACTGGATTATATTGGAAGCAAGCACATATTGTGCAGAACAGTCACTGACAACAACAATAAAAAATCTAATGCCCATGTTAAATTGGGTGACTGTTTGTGATTTTACGCAGCAGTTGTAGATGTTTTGCAGAATGCTTTCAGTGTTCAGGTACTGTGATTAAGGCTCACTGAAGTGTTTGAAAACATCAGATTCAGGCTGGATACTTCCTCCTTCCTCGGTGCAGAGATTTGTTTTATCCTGTCAAACAAATGGATATAATTATTATTGAATTACTGTTTGCTCAAGCTGATGTGTAGATGTTCAATACTAATCAGGACTTATGATTGTGTTGTCGCTGTAAAAATAAGGATTGCTGAGTTATGAAATGAGAGCAATTTCATAATCTTTCATTTCATAATCCTTACCATGCTTTGCTAAGTAAATGTGAACTGTCAAGACTATAGTGGTACTCAAGACAACATGTTGTCCTGTGTGTATTTCACAGAACTCAATTAATGTCTAATAATAGCATGACCTTATTTTTTTCACGTTACAACTACTCCTTTCTCCGACCCATAGAGAAATGTATCGGACTGTATTACTAATGTATGTTGGCTGTAGCTCCCTAAGGAACCGGTCCTTTTTTTCATTTCTACTGTCTGCTTGGAAATGTTTTATTAACTCTCTGTTGCCCGCTGGTCCCTGTTTAACCCCTGGTTTAACCTCCACAGATGACCAACGGTGCGGAGCATCCCAGGAAACAGCAGCGTTCTGACCTCAACGTGCCGCTGGAGAACAACAATGTCCCGGAGGTAAACTGTCTCTGTCTGCAGTCCAAACTCATTGCGACAGATGATATCATGTGGAATACATAACAGTATTATTACTGTCCTGTGCTTGTCCTTCAGAGCCCGTGTCATGTGTGTGAAGAGATTTTCTTCAGATTATTTATCATCATATCAAATCAAGCTTAATTTATACATCAGATTTCAGACATGGAATGCAACACAATGTGCTTCACAGGAAAAACGAATAAAAACAATGAAAATAAAAGCTGTATCGCAGAGCTGTTTGCTTTGCTAGTTAGAGCCTAATGTTAGCTAGCTAACATTGAACCTGGTTGGTTAGCTCCCACCAGATTCATGCAGGGTAGTAACGACATGATTTGGCACTATGTTCATTGTTGTTTAACTAGCTAACTTTATCTGGCTGGCTTGTTAGCTAACGTTACGTGACGTGTGTGATCTTCCACGTTGTTTACCTAGCTAGGTTCATTGTTTACCTACAGTTGAAGTCAGAAGTTTACATACACCTTAGCCAAATACATTTAAACTCAGTTTTTCACAATTCCTGACATTTAATCAGAGTAAAAATTCCCTGTCTTAGGTCAATTAGGATCAGCACTTTATTTTAAGAATGTGAAATGTCAGAATAATAGCAGAGAGAATGATTTATTTCAGCTTTTATTTCTTTCATCACATTCCCAGTAGGTCAGAAGTTTACATGCACTCAATTAGTATTTGGTAGCATTGCCTTTAAATTGTTTAACTTGGGTCAAATGTTTCGGGAAGCCTTCCACAAGCTATCCCACAATAAGTTGGGTGAATTTTTGCCCATTCCGCCTGACAGAGCTGGTGTAACTGAGTCAGGTTTGTAGGCCTCCTTGCTCGCACACGCTTTTTCAGTTCTATAGGAATGAGGTCAGGGCTTTGTGATGGCCACTCCAATACCTTGACTTTGTTGTCCTTAAGCCATTTTACCACAACTTTGGAAGTATGCTTGGGGTCATTGTCCATTTGGAAGACTCATCTGCGACCAAGCTTTAACTTCCTGACTGATGTCTTGAGATGTTGCTTCAATATATCCACATAATTTTCCTACCTCATGATGCCATCTATTTTGTGAAGTGTACCAGTCCCTCCTGCAGCAAAGCACCCCCACAACATGATGCTGCCACCCCTGTGCTTCACGGTTGGGATGATCTTTGTCCCCATGTGCAGTTGCAAACCTGGCTTTTTTTCTGGCTTTTTTCTGGCAGTTTTGGAGCAGTGGCTTCTTCCTTGCTGAGCGGCCTTTCAGGTTATGTCGATATAGGACTCGTTTTACTGTGAATATAGATACTTTTGTACCTGTTTCCTCCAGCATCTTCACAAGGTCCTTTGCTGTTGTTCTGGGATTGATTTGCACTTTTTGCACCAAAGTATGTTTATCTCTAGGAGACACACGGTTGGGACGATCTTTGTCCCCATGTGCAGTTGCAAACCGTAGTCTGGCTTTTTTATGGCAGTTTTGGAGCAGTGGCTTCTTCCTTGCTGAGCGGCCTTTCAGGTTCGTTTTACTGTGGATATAGATACTTTTGTACCTGTTTCCTCCAGCATCTTCACAAGGTCCTTTGCTGTTGTTCTGGGATTGATTTGCACTTTTTGCACCAAAGTATGTTTATCTCTAGGAGACAGAACGCATCTCCTTCCTGAGCGGTATGACAGCTGCGTGGTCCCATGGTGTTTATACTTGCATACTATTGTTTGTACAGATGAACGTGGTACCTTCAGGCGTTTGGAAATTGCTCTCAAGGATGACCCAGACTTGTGGAGGTCTACAAATTGTTTTCTGCGTTCTTGGCTGATTTCTTTTGATTTTCCCGATGATGTCAAGCAAAGAGGCACTGAGTTTGAAGGTAGACCTTGAAATACATCCACAGGTACACCTCCAATTGACTCAAATGGTGTCAATTAGCCTATCAGAAGCTTCTAAAGCCATGACATAATTTTCTGGAATTTTCCAAGCTGTTTAAAGGCACAGTCAACTTAGTGTATTTCAACTTCTGACCCACTGGAATTGTGATACAGTGAATTATAAGGGAAATAATCTATCTGTAAACAATTGTTGTAAAAATTACTTGTGTCATGCACAAAGTAGATGTCCTAACCGACTTGCCAAAACTATAGTTTGTTAACAAGACATTTGTGGAGTGGTTGAAAAACGAGTTTTAATGACTCCAACCTAAGTGTATGTAAACTTCCGACATCAACTGTAGCTTGCTAGCTACATGTCTTAAGCTAAAGTGTACAACACCCGTTGAATACGGCCGGTGTCAGTAAACGTCGGCAAAAAAAGCGTAATGAAATTGTTGCCAGCAGAGCTGTTAGGCTGTTTTCATGTTATCCAGAGGTAAACAAATCATCCGCCAGAGCGTCAGGTGTGCTCTCTAAACTCTCCGAGAGTGAAACTAGATGGGTGGGGCTAAAGCTTAAGAGGGTGTGAACAATGCTGAATGGGTGTAGACAAAGAAGAACTCTTTACTAGATACCAAAACATTCAAAGGCCATTTTCTCAAAAGTGAGTTTACAAGTTTATCAACTTTCAAACCAGAATTACTTTCCCATTGTTTCTCAAATGCAGTGTATGATATATCATTTTGTAGCTGTGAGTCTCTACTTTTATCCAATGTAAAAAACACAATTTCAAATTTTGTTACGTAAGAACGAATACAGGTGGTGAGTCACATATTTACTACACAACAAACATAAGATATATCTTTTTTTAAATTATACAAACTGAACAACTAAAAGGAAAAGCAAAGCAAAGAATATGTGTTTCAAGATCTCTTTAAAATATGTCCACAGTTTTGGCCCCGTTCAGGTTCTCTGGCAGGCTATTCCAGAGCTTGTGGGTATAATAACTAAAGGCTGCCTCTCCATGCCTCGTTAAAAGGCCAGTGCCAGAGGATTTATGAGGATCAGTGAACTGTGTTTATGAATGAATGAAGTCCCTGTCTCCAGGTAACACAGTGTAGTTGTCCAGTTTTCTTAAGGAAATCACCACTGTTATTATTGTGGACATTTCTCTCAGGGACATTCTATACAAGGCTGCTATCCTCATTCCCCACTCCCATTGCTCTGAAAGGAAGGGGAATTGGCTGTGCCCTTTTTTGACTCTGCAGTCAAGCCACTGGTTGAGAGCAGCAAGCTGTGTGTTTACATCAGGGAAACCACTCAACCTTGACCTGACCGTTCAAGTGACGCTCAGAGACAAAGCCCTCTCTCCCCTGCCCAACCCAGTCTTATCATCCTAACACTGTTTTGTCTGGCCAGGCTTTCATTCACACACCAGCACTAAGGCTGGAGAGCACAGCCGAACTGCAGAGCGAGGCACATCTTCACTTTAAAGGTCATCTAGAATGATATGGTAGCATTTAAGTATTGTATATTTGCGGGAGGCCACTATGGCATAAGTGTACTAAGATATACTAGGAAGTTGTTTCCCTTTAAGTTATTAAGTGGTTTGATAGTGCTCCTGGGCCTTCCTAACAGACTGTAATGAACGGCCACACATATTTCAGCCTGGACCCTCCATTTGAGTGGCATGTCTTTAAAGTGATGCCCATTACTCAGAGTGCTTTAATGTGCGGCTCTCTCATTCAGAGCTTTGTGGAAGTATTGATATACAGTTGTGTTTCACATCTGAAGATGTAGGCATGTCATGACCCTGCATGTTAACACGGACCACTGTTTACAATCAGGTCGATGCCATGAAGTTGCACTTCCTTTGATCTGTACTATACACTCTTAGGAAAAAGGGCTCCAAAAGGGTTGTTCGGCTGTCCCCATAGGAGAACCCTTTTTGGTTCCAGGTAGAAGCGTTTTTGGTTCCAGGTAGGACCCTTTTGAGTTCCATGTAGAACACTCTGTGGGAAGGGTTCTACATGGAACCCAAAAGGGTTCTACCTGGAACCAAAAAAGGGTTCTTCAAAGGGTTCTGTTCTGAGGACAGCCAAATAACCCTTTTAGGTTCTAGATACCACATGCTTTTCTAAGAGTGGAGAACACGTCTATGTATTCAGTTCTTGCATCGTTTCTTACATTTTCTTCCTTATCTGTTCATTAATAGAGTTTGTATCGATATCATAGGCTACTTTGAACTGATGTTCAAAAATGTTTCATCTTCTTTGACAGACTGAAGCTTTTGGAGTTTGTTGGTCTGTTGTTTGTTGTGGAAGCCAAAGGCCTTGCAGAGAGGCGGGTTTTCCTTTCAGTTTCATGAAATGAGAATGCATATTTCATTCCGCTTTACTAATTCAGAGAGTTCAATCAAGACTTTCTGTTTTTTCAGGAAACAAAGAAGGCTGCATCTTTCCCCAGCTTTGTTGATGGTAAGGCACCTCTGCGTCTGTTTATCTTGAGGGTGAAATCAAAAGACAAAAATGAATCAAATTCACAACATCAAAAACAGATATTCCCTGTAAGAGACTTATATCACTTTGGGTGCAGGGATCTGCTCATTCCAAGAATATTAGATTTGTCTCTCTAATTCAAGCGCCTTAATAACCACTCAAAATCTAGTTGCAAGATGACAGATCATGGAGTATTAAGGAGAGAAAATAATGAGCTTGCAGCTGTTACATGAGATCAACATGTTGAGAGAGAGAGATCAACGAGTCTGCATTTGAAAATTAAGACAAACAAGAAAGTAAATATAAATGATAATGTACATTTTTCACTATCTTTATTTGGACAATTTACCTGAGAGCCATCATGTCAGACGTGTCAGTGAGTTAGTCGTCAATGTGGGAGGGCTCTATCTAAGCAGGCCAGACCCAGGCCTCTGAGTATGTTTGGTTCGAGATGTTTTCAAGGCATTCCTCGCCAGGCCCCTGTCACCACTGGGCAGCGAACAGCAGGGCTTCCTGGAGGCTGAGCTGGTTCTTTCTTTCACTCTCTCTGATATCATGACAGTGCATTGTATCCCTCAGAGGTTGTCACAGAGTCTACATCTACATATCACACGGCCACATGAATCCCCTGGTGCCTCTCTCAGCTCTCAGCTCCCTGCCCACCCGTGGCCATTTTACTGCTCAAGCCTCCGCCGTGATTGTTTCTCTGCATAATACCCAACAGCTACAGAATTTGAGTGTTTGATTTATTCAAATTGTGCATACAGAAGGCTACCAATACTCATACGTATGTGACCTTTCAGCTAGAACAACACAGTCTTTGTTTTGCAAGAGAAGTATGATCTAATAGCGTTTATCTTCTCCTTCTCCTGCTCCTTCGTTTCTCTGCCTATCCATTCTCCCTGTCCCTCTCTGTCAGTTCCGGGGCCCTGTGAGCCAGAAGATCTTATTGATGGCATCATCTTTGCTGCTAACTACCTGGGCTCCACCCAGCTGCTCTCTGAGAGGAACCCGTCCAAGAACATCCGCATGATGCAGGCCCAGGAGGCTGTCAGCCGGGTCAAGGTACGGACAGACAGCAGACAGGCCTTCCATCACACACACACACACACACACACACACACACACACACACACACACACACACACACACACACACACACACACACACACACACACACACACACACACACACACACACACACACACACACACACACACACACACACACACTGCACCACCCGTTTCAAATCCCGCAAACAGCTTCCCTTTCTTCGTTCCTTTTCATATGGATGTTGTTTTGATCTGGTATATTTTCACTGTGACTCTAGGAACCGTTTTGGAAGATTCAGAGTGAAGGGTGTCTGATGTGTTTGTTTACACCCCAGGAGACAGTGTCCAATCTAGTAGTATTATTGCTACTGTACTGTAGGACGCAGTGGTACTGTGTAATCATGTTCCTCTCCAGTGGGTTAGTTTACAGTCCTTTTAGCTCTGTTTACAACCCACTGTTTGATTTTTATACTGTCAGGATTTAATGATGCCCTGTAGAGGAAACAACACCTTAAGGTATTCATCAATCATTTTTCATATTTCTAGTTCTAGTATATCTTGAATAAACTTTATATTCGTGTTTCAGGCATATATAAAATCTGATTGAGACTTCAAAGCTTGTACAGTGTATTGGCATAACCGCTGGAAACCTTTTTAATTAGCACTCTAAGTGGAACCTCTTGCTGTAGATAGTCTGCAATCTGGCAGACAGAAATGCAGTTTTATAAATGGACTTCAAATGTGAGTGCAAGGTGCTGGTCTTTTTAATTCAAGTGAGGTCCAGATTGGCCTATTAAATCCACATGGACGTCAACGCTGTTTATCTCCCCAGTCAGAGCAGTTTGAGATTTGGCCAGAATTAGCAGTCCATTTGGGCTCCAGTTGGGCCAGATTGGGGTAATGTGTCACATGGTGTTGGTAATGGATTGCTGGCTCACAGAGGTTATGTTTCCCCTTCCATTTCAGTCCCATTTTCTACATGACTTCTCTGCTATGAATACTGATGGTGAGCAGCCAGAGAGGATGGCCATATTCAAAACAGACTCCGCCACTGTGCATTTCAATCACTTCACTACTGGTTGGCTCTCAACTAGCTCTGGAGTTATGATTGCTTTTGGCAGTCTAGCTTTTGAAAGGCCATTTATGCAAGGGCCGTTTTCCCCTCAGTCTGATCACCGAATGATCACAAATATAGTATTTGCACGGAATGTTCTTGAGTGAGTTCATGTGTGCTGACAATGTATTGTTGAGACCATAGACAAGGAGGCGCTGTACATGACTTTAGGAGCTATACCTATTGGATCAAAGAGAATACAACCCGAGATGATACACCAGATGTTCATGAGTTGTCCAGGCACCATACGTTTCCTCTCCCTCTCATGAAAATATGGGCTGGGCTGTATCATTAATATTTTATAACCTAACTCGGTGGTCCACTGGCACTTGGCTGGGATCTACTTTTAGAAACATCCACCTGTGGCAAGGCCAGCCAGTCACTGCCGAGCAGAGATGGGAGTGTATGTTAGCTCAGTGGGTCAAATTGACCCACAGCTCAGTGTGACACAGTGGCACGCTCTCTTGTCCAGCAGCAGTCTGTTTCAGCAGGCACAAGACTGGGGCAGGTGACCCTCTCATCTGAGACAGCTGCCAGCCTTTCCCAAAGGAAAGCTGGCAGCTCTTTTGGAGGGATATTAGAGTTTTGATGGGCCCTTGCCTCCCTTCCACTGCTGCTGGGATCTGGCTACATCCATCCCAGTGACAAAAAAAAATCCTTCCGTTCTCTCGCTACCATCAAAGGCCTTTGAAGATGATACCATGGCAACGCTTAACTGACCGTTTTTTTTCGTCATTATTTTTACGTTGGCTGTTCAGCTGTGGAGGAGGCCATCGGGAAGCATGCCACTTGTTCTCTGTTCTCATCTGAGGAGGAACTACAGATTATGTTTCTCTCCACAGATGAATTGGCATTATGTCACTCTGGAGGCAGGGGATCTGGCTCTGTTATGTGTTGGTAGCTACCAGTTCTCCACACACCAACCCCTGAACACTGGGACTGGGCAGGGTGCTCTGTGCTGCCTGCCTCCCTCAGTTTCATTTTATGGTTCTCATAAACCCACAACCCACACACAGATTAATTACACTGCTGTCCTCAATATTTAGTCCACTGCTACAGAGAACAAAAAAACGTAACATTGCAGGTAAATCGCATGCCGTCGTAGGTTTTATTTCTACAGATCTTCTTTGGCACGCTCCCCTCATTTTGATGTCAAATTTATGCAGCTTCATCGCCCACTCCTTTTTCTGCCTGCCTTGATTTGATGTAGTGGGTGTAGCTGGATGTAGCTGGAGGACTGCCTTGCATTAGGAGGGCTGAAGGTGGTGCAGTAAATGTGTAACAAACAACCCAGGATCATCCCTGAAGGCCGTTCTCTGCTCTGCTTCCCATACGAACACAAATAAACTGACTAGTTGCAGCACGCAAACATCCAACTTGCTCGACCGTCTGAGAGGCAAGATCCTGCCCTCTGCTCTGTCTCCCAGCAAAGGGTGAAGCGGTAGAGAGAGTGCTGACCCTTCCTCTGCTCCTGACTGGCTGGCTTGCAGAGAGCTGTGGTACCAACTCTCTCAGGCAGCCGTAGTAACGGAGTCTATCTGACTGATGATGGATGGGACTGGAACAGATGAACCAGCTTCAGCTCAGGGCTCACAAACAGAGGTCCTTTATGTGTCTGGACTTCAGCACACCCTCCTTCTGGTCCTGTGCAGTTGACCTACAGCGTTAAAGTCTTTTTGTGGGGCTCAGTGTTGGGAAAGGGGATACCTAGTCAGTTGCACAGGAGGTGTGAGATTAACTGAATCTGAATCTTAACTGAATCTGAATTAACTGAATATGTATCGTAACTGAAACTGAATCAACTGAATTAACTGAATCTGTATCTTAACTGAATCTGAATCAACTGAATTTACTGAATCAGTGATTTCTGGTCAGCCACCCTACAGTAGGTTTCTCAATGTGTTGTTTTTAGACCATTTGAAAACCACTCAGTCACCAACTGTCAGTTTTGACATCCCATTTCTCAGGGGGATGGTGACGGATGTCAATACAGGACTAAATCATTGTGTTGCCTTAAATTACATGTCAAGTCATCTCAGGATGCAGGGCTCTGCTGTAATTCCTCACCATTTTCTGAAAGACAGGACAGGAAAGGTATGCCGAGGATGTCTTGCCTTGACTTCACATTTGAACCTGAAGCCCTTTGATAGAGTATTTGTATATGCTACACTCAAGTTCCCTTTTACTTTGATATTAAGGTATCAACTCATTTTTGCATGTTTTTATGATTTTCTGTATTCGAAAGAAAAAGAGCAATTATGATCCTTTTAATTGCCGTTTTAATTAGTTTCTGCAGAACACAGCTGTGCCATCGCTCCTCTCCCTCTCAGAGCAATGATACACCTGCTGTTTGGTTTAGTTATTGTCTCTTACTTTCTTTTACTTTCTTTACCTCCTGCCCTCTGTTTTTGCCGCTCCTCCCGTCCCGTGTCTGACGACCCTGTTCTGTCCCAACGTCTTCTCCCAGAGGGTTCAGAAGGCTGCCAAAATCAAGAAAAAGGCGGTGTGTAAAAACAATCTGATCTGATAAGAACAGAGAGAAGGGCCACCTTGACTCCACCCTCACCCTCCGGCTCCCTGTTCCATCTGTCTGTCTGTCTCATTCTGACTCACTCTGAGCCGTGGAGTTTGAGGAGGTGACTTGAGTTATGATGAGAATCTCCATATCCCACTCCATCTGATTACCCTGCATGCATCACTGAGAGGCTGGACTGTGTGAACTCCGGGAACATCCCTGCAGCTTGTGCTCTGAAAATCAGAGCCAGCAAACATGAAATCCCTTGATGATATTGATGATGCAAAGAAATATTCTAGCCTACACAGAATTACTACAAATTATAATTTAATCTATTAGACATATCATCAAATAAATTGCTTCATTATGTATTGCATATTTTAAAAACATGTACATTAT
The DNA here is from genome assembly GCF_045679555.1 of Salvelinus alpinus. NCBI lineage: Eukaryota > Metazoa > Chordata > Actinopteri > Salmoniformes > Salmonidae > Salvelinus > Salvelinus alpinus. The sequence goes on from NC_092118.1 coordinate 14,841,896, forward strand.
GCTGCTCATTATACACACATCAGTCCTTAGATAATTAACCTAAATCAAACGTGATTGAATTAACACGCAGGGCGTGGTGATTAGCGTGAATGCAAACCACATGCCTGGGGCTGGTATTCACACACATCCGGCAGCTTGTAATGGCTTAGCTGCCATGTTGTGCCTACTCTCATCTGTGCCAACTCTCAACACACCAACATCATGTCAGACCTATTGATGTAAAGCCCCAGAGCCAACCGGGTCCCTCTGTGACTATATGACCTGCCCTCATTCCCGCTGCCTCAAATCTGATCTGGATGCTGGCTCTGTCTCTCACAGAGATGGCTGTTTTTAATTCCATATGTATTCCATGCAGTCCTGCATGCGCAATCACATGACCATTTATCATGAAAATGAATATTATTAATCACCTAGTCCCCATTGTATAGATATAGTAGCCTTCAGAGACCCATTTTGTGTGGAACAATTTGAGCATGACCACCACTCAATAAACAACAACAACATCCTATGGCAATGCTACTAACCAATTCTTTCATAGATATCAATGTGTTACAATGTGTTATAATTCAGATTATGAAATGGAATATGAATGTACATTTTATGGCTGTTCTCTATGGGTGTAGCCTTAGTCCAGCACTGACTGAACACCTACTGTAGGCCAGGGTCCGCCGGGTGCCAACCTACATGATTTATGAAATAGCTTTAAAACTGTGTGCAGCCTGTTAACCGTGGGCCCTTGGTGAGCTCTCCTCAGCCCCCAACCCGGGCCGCTCTCTCCTGCCTCAGGGGGGACTCTGACACGCCTGTCTCTCTTTTGTCTCCGTCCAGAGCCCAGAGGGGGACGCACAGACACTGACAGAGGTGGACCTTTTCATCTCCACCCAGAGGATCAAAGTGCTCAACGCAGACACACAGGTGAGTAGAGGTCCTGACTCCAGCCCTGACAGGACCAATCAAATGCAGTGGGGCCATAGCCACACAACTCCTCTCGGTGACCTTTGTGACATATTTTGGGTGATAATTTATTTATTTAATATTTATTATCTGATCTCCCTCTGAGCGAGGATAAAAAATTTATGAAATGTTAAAGTCAGAAAGCCTCTATAGACAGCTGTCAATAAAGTGGGACGTAGCAGGAAGATGAAAGCTAGTTTTAAACACTGGGTTTCCCAACCCATTTGATTCCCAACCCATTTGTTTCCCAACCCATTTGATTCCCACTCCATTTGATTCCCAACCCATTTGATTCCCAACCCATTTGATTCCCAACCCATTTGATTCCCAACCCAGTCCATCTACAATAGTAATTAGTCAGAAATCATCTCGCCTCCAAAGCCAAATTGTTTAGGACATACATGCTTGACACATGGCTTTGAACAATAATGCAGTTATAAATGAGGTAGAGTGTAGCACTTTACTCTTGATGTCATGTCTTATGGGAAACAAGATTTTCCAATGTGAGAGGGTCAGCCGCAGTGTTAACAGTGATGTCTCTGGTGTAGAGACTAGAGTGCCAGCTGACTGACTGTGAACAGAATGTGTGTCCCTGTCGTTGAGTTGCAGTCCGACTGAACAGAACAGCAGTGTGTGGGCTGGCTGCCTGGCACAGCCTACTGTAATGTGCTGCAATGCAGTGTCTCTCCATTCCACTCCCTGCCTGGCACAAGGCTACCTGCTTCCCGCAACCATCAAGATGGAAAAAGTCTGGATTTATGGGGGTTGGTTAGTTGGTGAGAGATTGAAGTCAGAACTGCTCTTCCATAAATTGCAACATGATGGCATTTTCATGTGATTTTTCTTATTTACGATACCAATTCTACCACTTCCTAGATGGAATAATGTCATATTCCATACACACTCAGAACATTTGTGCCGCGAATGAAAATGTAAGAGCAATCCTATTGAATAATCTTTTTAAATAATCCCCAAACATGCCTCGGTTCAGCCCCTACTGTCTGTGTGTACCAGAGGGGATGAGAACATTGGAGAACCTCAGGTTGATTAGAGGTGTGATTCCCACGCCTTGGTCTGCTACGGAGCATATGGGCTGAGGGGACATGCATGGAGTTCTGCCACTCTGCTGAGGCTGCTCACCATGAGAAAGGTGAAAGGCTGTAGGCGCAGCATGAGAAAGGTGAAAGGCTGTAGGCGCAGCATGAGAAAGGTGAAAGGCTGTAGGCGCAGCATGAGAAAGGTGAAAGGCTGTAGGCGCAGCATGCACAGACTAATTGGATCATTAATTCTGCTGACGAACTGATGATGTTTCGCTGAAGAGCGTGCAGGACGGAGCTGAGCGTTCCCGCTCCTCCTACGGCGCTACCAGACACTCGTGTGAAGATAAGCACCTTGTCATACTTCGCCTGAAGCTTGCAAAACACACCGTGTGTTTATTTTACTCAAAGCGTCAATTGTAATACAGTTGTTAGGTTCTAATTCTCAGAGTAAAACACTCAACGGACATTTATGAAAGCTTAACCAAGTTTATTCTGCCCATACAGCTGCATTCAGAGAAAAACATTTTCACACAAGCACTGATATTTAACCGTTCCTCATAGGCTGAGTCTCCTCCTACCCATCTGTACAAACATCATTCTTTACTGCTAGGCAGGACACTAGTGATACAGGCCATAAACTTTTATTTCTCCCTTAAGCTATCCTGACCTCAACCCCCCTTCATCACTAATCTATGGCTCTCTCGCCTTATCAATCCCTGCCACATGTAATCGCTTCCCTTCACTCAACACATTCCAAGCTTAGTTGCCCCCACTATATACCTTCCTCCTATAACCATTAACTGGTGTAGACCCTCTAAACCTCAGCACTCAATCAATGACATGAATAAGTATATTTCATATTCTCAGAACCCAACACAGTATATATTTTAGTATTTTTATACTGTGTATTAGTACACCTGTTACGGTGTGTTCGGTCATCATGATACCCTGTTTGTTATTCACATGTATCTGTCTACGAGGGAAGGTACTAGTTGTTCAGTGTTTGTTGCTGTGGTGGCGTACACAGGAAACTATGATGGACAACGCCCTGCGCACCATCTCCTACATAGCTGACATTGGGAACATCGTGGTGCTGATGGCGAGGCGCCGCATGCCGCGCACAGCCTCCCAGGACTGCATCGAGACCACACCTGGAGCCCCAGAGGCCAAGAAACAGTACCGGATGATCTGCCACGTCTTTGAGTCTGAGGACGTAAGTGAATGTGTGTAAATGTCTGTGATCTGCCCCTTGAGGCTAATCGCAAATGGTAGAATGGATCAGGACCAGGTGAAAGGTTATGCACAGGACATGTTTCTGAATGTAGAGGTAATGCTTTGTGACTGATTCAGAGATTAGTCACAACAACACATTATGAACGACATGTTCACCAGTAACACCCTCTGATATGTTTAGCTGGGAGGATCCACCTCTGATAGGCCAGTCTCTCTGCCTGTCTCCTCCCCTAGCCAGCGTGCGTCTGCCCCTGCATTGCAGTTGCCCCTCTTAATCGCCATTTCTCCATGTCTAATTAGCTGGTGTGTTATAAAGGACGGTAAGTCTGAGTGTTGACACATGAGTCATTTAGCCTCAGCGCAGGAGGGACAATGATATATTTCAATGCCTCTCCCAACAGTGTCTTATTACTGTCTACCTATTACATGGTAGGACTGATCCTTGATCTACTGGTCTGGATAAGGGCAACGACTGGCTTTACTGTCCTCGTTCGTTATGGGCAGGATTGGCTGAGTTAGGGGTAGGGGATTCCTACAACTCAAATAGCAGGTTGTTTATATTGCCCTGACATTTCAATCACTGGTTAACTGCCCCCCTGCCCCTCGGGCCAGTGCAGAGACGTTGCCAATGTGTGATATGCTGTCTGTTACAGTAATACTGCCAATTTTCACCCACACCACAGTCCAGGATGTGCTTCATGTGTCTATCAAAGCCCAGCATGCAGTTGGATGTTTGTTAACAGGGCAACCACAGCTTGCTTCCTTTGAAAACATATTATTCCCTAAAACTGCCTGAGCAAAGGTAGGAGGTAAATATAGGGAAACTGGATGGGATAGACACATCCCTAATATCATATGATATGCAATTAGATGACTTTCCTTTTCTTCTCTTTAGATCAGCTTTTTACAATCAATACCTTTGCCATTTTATACGGAAAATGAAGCAATCATTGCACCAATGATCCAGGCTTCATGATGCTCACCACTTTAGCTGTGCGAACATGTTTTGGTCCATTTATATGTCAGTAATGAAGACATGACAAATAGGTTTTGACATTTAAATTCAATTTTTATTGGACCTCAAATAGTACTTGGCAACAGTGAAGCAATGCCTTATGTGCATTGATTCATACCACATAAATGAATATTGATCTGCATCCCCCAGTTGCTCTGTGATGTGATTCTCTACATTGCTGTCACTGTGACAGTGTATTGGAAGTGTATTGCTTCTGCCAAATGCATAGCTGGTTTTATTCATAGAAATATAATTACTAGAAGGGAAAAACCCTCTCAGACCACAGACATTTGACTCATAACACTCATGGGTAAATTCTATTTTCATGGCATTATCCTCTCTTCTCATTGGCTCTCCAGGCCCAGCTCATAGCCCAGTCGATTGGGCAGTCATTTAGCGTGGCTTACCAGGAGTTCCTGAGGGCTAACGGCATCAACCCAGAGGACCTGAGTCAGAAGGAGTACAGTGACATCATTAACACGCAGGAGATGTACAACGATGACCTCATCCACTTCTCAAACTCTGAGAACTGCAAAGAGGTTTGGCTCTCATTTAACTGTATGAGGTAACTGTATAATGGTGCCTCAGATGCACTGTACAATCCACTTCTCTGAGGACTTTTGGATGCTCAGTCTCTTGCTTAGTAGGAAAGAATCTCTGATGAGCAGTGAGGCAGTCTAGTTCTGTGGAAGTACTGCATATGGACTGAGCCAATTACCAGAGAAGCTGACAGTGGTCTTATACCCATCTGGCCCTCCTTCCGCACGTTGTTTCGGTTCTTCCGCTACACCATTATATTTCTCCCTGATTTATTTTTCTCTTGCCCACAATCGCTTTGACTAGAGGCACTCATCACTCTCTCTATCTCTCTTTCTCTCGCTATTGGCTGGCTCCACAGCTGCAGCTGGAGAAGCATAAGGGAGAGATCTTGGGCGTGGTCATAGTGGAGTCTGGCTGGGGCTCCATCCTACCCACGGTCATCCTGGCCAACATGATGAACGGTGGGCCGGCCGCCCGCTCCGGGAAGCTCAGCATCGGAGACCAGATCATGTCCATCAACAACACCAGCCTGGTGGGGCTGCCGCTTGCCACCTGTCAGGGAATCATCAAGGTACATGGACAGGGACAGAGTTCTCGGAAGAGTCACTAGTGGTTATTATGGTGACATTACATTAATTGTGTAAGACTACATAAATTCTGTAATTTGATCATAATTCTAATGTAAAATAATCCACTGACTAAACCCAGTGGAGGTTGCAGTACGCCCTCTGCTCTGTCTGACCACTGTGTTTGTCCATCAGGGCCTGAAGAACCAGGTGCAGGTGAAGCTGAACATTGTGAGCTGTCCCCCTGTCACCACCGTGCTCATCAAGAGGCCAGACCTCAAGTACCAGCTGGGCTTCAGCGTCCAGAATGGGATTGTAAGTACGATCAGATCAGTCACCACCGCTTAGCCCTGTAGGTTGAATAACACAGGCTGAGATAACAGTCTGTGACTGGTTGAAAAATACTTTTGATGAGATTCTGGACTTTATCGATGTCTTTGTCCAATGAAACTTCAGTTCCCTCAGAAGGATTTCAGCTGACATAAACTGAATAGGATAAGACAGCCCCGTAAATTATTAAAAACTTTTTTTGTTTTCTCCTCTCAGCTGGTACAGTCATATCTCTAAAGAAACCAATTCTGAGGAAAATAATATTGTATCAAACGATATGACAAGCTGTTAGCCTGTAGGTCTGTGCGTATGTGATTTGCATCATGAGCGTTACAAGCTTTGATGAAAAAAAACATGCTGCGCACACACACACGTATTTTAGTGTGTTCCTCATACCACTTTATTCAAGTCTCTGCTGTATTCAAGTTATCCTCTGTGACACATTGCTTCTATGACACAAATTGTCAACTCCTTAGAGCAATATTCATATAGTCTGACAATATCCCTTCAAAATCCTATAAAAAGAATAGATGTAATTACTGTTATATCTGTCGTTGCCCCGAGGCTGAAGCTAGGAGCTTTATTGCCTTAGGTTATCAGCTCGGTGTCAACTGCCATTTTCCTTGCTACTGCATACAGATTAACCTTACAATGTCATTCACAGAGCTCAAATCTCCCCCTGGCCTCTCCCTATCAGGATCACACGACGAAATCCATGAACTATCTTTGAAATTTTAGCAACACAACTGTTCCAGTAGATTTAACGGAACAACGTTGCATCATTGCTTTATTCCCCTATAGAATTACCCCTGTCTTGTTGCCAATGGAGGTGAGTGACTGCCATGAAGGATAACCTTCTGTTTGTCATCTTCACCCACAGATCTGCAGCCTGATGCGTGGGGGTATTGCTGAGCGGGGGGGTGTCCGGGTTGGCCACCGCATCATTGAGATCAATGGCCAAAGCGTGGTGGCTACAGCGCATGAGAAGATTGTCCAAGCCCTCTCAAACTCTGTGGGCGAGGTGAGGTTCAGTTCAGATATAATTCATAAAGGAGCTCAGAGGACACCACAATCAATTAGAATGAGAATTCACAAAACTAGATTACTGGCCAAGGCAGGTACCTCTTTGAAAGAGGAATGAGCATAATATGCATTCATCAATACAATCATTAGGCTGTACGTGTGTGCCTCTAAGCTTGATTATTTTCAATAAAGATATTGACAGATAAAATAACAAGCGATAGATGCAAGTGCCTAGCTAAATGTTTGTTTTCTGTCTTTTCCTAAACCAGATCCACATGAAGACAATGCCAGCGGCCATGTTCAGACTCTTAACAGGACAGGAGACTCCTATGTATATATAAACCAAGGACAGATCCCATTTTCCTCCACAGAGGAGCTGTAAGCAGCGGTTGTTTACAGTCCAGTTGGAGAGCTCTGGGTAGACAAGACTAGCAGACTAATGAGTGTATGAGGATGGCAAGTGAGCCAGAGTGATTACCTTTCTTACTTTTGTGTCAATGACTTATCCTTTTCTGAGCTAACATTCATCCAACTGATACTCCCGATATTTTGCTGATGTTAATACTAAAGAGGGTCATCTGGGCAGAAGGTGTTTACGTTATTTATTTGTGTTTGTGATGTTTTTTTGATGCATCACAATGTATTTTTTATATTCACATCAATGTAATATTGTACCTGCATATTGTTTCATTTACTTTTCTTTGTTTTTAATTTTCATGTAAATACATATTTTGCTAATGTGTCTGAAGTAATGGGGAAGGGTCATGGTTGCTTTGTAAATATTTATTGACTTTTCCTGCTGGTTTGATAGCAGGGAAGAGAGTCCTTGACCGCTAAAGGACGATTGAAATCCTGTTGTCAATATAGTTTAGATGGACAAGGGTATTTGGGAGTGACTTGGGTAATATAATTTAGTTTATCTACAGTACCAGTCAAAAGTTTGAACACACCTACTCATTCAAGGGTTTTTCTTTATTTTTGCTATTTTCTAAATTGTAGAATAACAGTGAAGACATCAAAACTATGAAATAACACATACGGAAGGAATCATGTTGTAACCAAAAAAGTGTTAAACAAATCAAAATACATTTTATATGTTATATTCTTCAAAGTAGCCACCCTCTGCCTTGATGACAGCTTTGCACACTTTTGGCATTCTCTCAACCAGCTTCACCCGGAATGCTTTTCCAACCATCTTGAAGGAGTTCCCACATATGCTGAGCACTTGTTGGCTGCTTTTCCTTCACTCTGCGGTCCAACTCATCCCAAACCATCTCAATTAGGTTGAGGTCGGTTGATTGTGGAGGGCAGGTCATCTGATACAGCACTCCATCACTCTCCTTCTTGGTCAAATAGCCCTTACACAGCCTGAAGGTGTGTTGGGTCATTGTCCTGTTGAAAAATAAATAATAGTCCCATTAAGCGCAAACCAGCTGGCATTGGCGTATCGCTGCAGAATGCTGTGGTAGCCATGCTGGTTAAGTGTGCCTTGGATTCTAAATAAATCACAGACAGTGTCACCAGCAAAGCACCCCCACACCATCACACCTCCTCCTCCATGCTTCACAGTGGGAGCCACACATGCGGAGATCATCCGTTCACCTACTCTGCGTCTCACAAACACACAGTGGTTGGAACCACAAATCTCAAATTTGTACACATCAGACCAAAGGACAGATTTACACCGGTCTAATGTCCATTGCTCGTGTTTCTTGTCCCAAGCAAGTCTCTTCTTCTTATTGGTGTCCTTTAGTAGTGGTTTCTTTGCAGCAATTCGACCAGGAAGGCCTAATTCACACAGTCTCCCCTGAACAGTTGATGTTGAGATGTGTCTGTTACTTGAACTCTGTGAAGCCTTTATTTGGGCTGCATTTTCTGAGGCTGGTAACTCTAATGAACTTATCCTTTGCAGCAGAGGTAACTCTGGGTCTTCCTTTCCTATGGCTGTCCTCATGAGAGCCAGTTTCATCATATCGCTTGAGGGTTTTTGCTACTGCAAATTTTCTTTACATTTTCTGTATTGACTAACCTTCATGTCTTAAAGTAATGATGGACTGTAGTTTCTCTTTGTTTATTTGAGCTGTTCTTGCCATAATATAGACTTGGTCTTTTACCAAAGAGGGCTATCTTCTGTATACCACCCCTACCTTGTCACAACACTACTGATTGGCTCAAATGCATTAAGAAGGAAAGAAATTCTGCAAATTAACTTTTAACAAGGCACACCTGTTAATTGAAATGCATTCCAGGTGACTACCTCGTGAAGCTGGTTGAGATAATGCCAAGAGTGTGCAAAGCTGTCATCAAGGCAAAGGGTGGCTACTTTGAAGAATCTCAAATGTTTGTTTAACAATTTTTTGGTTACTACATGATGTGTTATTTCATCGATTTGATGTCTTCATTATTATTCTAAACTCAGCAAAAAATGAAATGTCCCTTTTTCAGGACCCTGTCTTTCAAAGATAATTCGTAAAATTCCAAATAACTTCACAGATCTTCATTGTAAAGGGTTTAAGCACTGTTTCCCATGCTTGTTCAATAAACCATAAACAATTAATGAACATGCACCTGTGGAACGGTTGTTAAGACACTAACAGCTTACAGACGGTAGGCAATTAAGGTCACAGTTATGAAAACTTAGGACACTAAAGAGGCCTTTCTACCGACTCTGAAAAACACCAAAAGAAAGATGCCCAGGGTCCCTGCTCATCTGCGTGAACGTGCCTTAGGCATGCTGCAAGGAGGCATGAGGACTGCAGATGTGGCCAGGGCAATAAATTGCAATGTCTGTACTGTGAGACGCCTAAGACAGAGCTACAGGGAGACAGGACGGACAGCTGATCGTCCTCGCAGTGGCAGACCACGTTCTGTTCCCTACAAGACAGGAATGTCAGTGTTCTGGCATGGCCAGCGAAGAGCCCGGATCTCAATCCCATTGAGCACGTCTGGGACCTGTTGGATCGGAGGGTGAGGGCTACGGCCATTCCCACCCAGAAATGTCCGGGAACTTGCAGGTGCCTTGGTGGAAGAGTGGGGTAACATCTCACAGCAAGAACTGGCAAATCTGGTGCAGTCCATGAGGAGGAGGTGCACTGCAGTACTTAATGCAGCTGGTGGCCAAACCAGATACTGACTGTTACTTTTGATTTTGACCCCCTCATTGTTCAGGGACACATTATTCCATGTCTGTTAGTCACATGTCTATGGAACTTGTTCAGTTTATGTCTAAGTTGTTGAATCTTGTTATGTTCATACAAATATTTACACATGTTAAGTTTGCTGAAAATAAACACAGTTGCCAGCGAGAGGACGTTTCTTGTTTTGCAGAGTTTACAATGTAGAAAATAGTAAAAATAGAGAAATACCCTTGAATGAGTATGTGTGTCCAAACTTTTGACTGGTACTGTATATCAAGCCAATACTAGCAGCAGAGGTTGTACGTTTCATAACGCCATATCCCTTCAGATTTGAACTTTTTCATTTTACAGAAGTTCAATCTGGTCATGACAACAAGTCATGAGGTAAATGTTACTGACGAGTGTGCAGGTGTTTTTTTAACTTCCATATGTCAACACAATGTTTTGGACAGCACTGTCTCTCGCACATTTTAATAACAGTTAATTCAAAACTATAAGCAATGTATGAAACTTGAAAGGGTAGTTTCTATGTGTGCTATGTTCATCTTATGTGTTTCACCCCAGCAGAAACTCAGTTGAGTCGATTGTGAATGTATTGTGTTGTAAGAACTGTGTCCATTGCCATAAGCAGTATTAGAATGTCTGTACATAAAGATAACTTTGTTTAGGATTGTGCTCATAAGTGTCATGTTTAGCCACTGCAAATATCCCTCCTTCTGCTGTGTCGGGCTTCAGCCTTGAGAGAAAGATGAACAATGAATCCCACTGTGACTGAGGAAGCCTTACGACTGAGTAATGCTTTTAACATGCATTGTACTAAAAATTACATTTGAAAAATTTACATTTATCTGTGTGCATGCCTCATGATAGTATCAAATCATTATGTCAAGATAACAATAAAATCTCAAATAAACCCCAATTTCTGTTTGGCTGGCTCATTGGAATATATTTGTTTTACTATGAATTGTGTCATTAGGTTTTATCAGTCAACAGTTTCACATAAATCATTTAAATGTTTTAAGTATTTATTGTATGGACAGGATTTTGATTGTCTCTATTACAGTATGTGCAACACACTGGACTTGAAATACAGTGTGTGAATTAGTCTCTACCTCCTCCTGGTGGCAGCAGCTAGGTACTGACTAGAGGACTAGACAAAAAACAACAGCTAAAATATTTCAATACTTTCTGGTTTATAACAAGATTCAAAGGCTGTATTTAACAGTTTTGCGTCATCTTATAAAAATATGGTAATCAAGTAATTACAGTCAAAAGTAACTTGAAATCACATGATGAAAGAGAAAGCTCCTGTGAGCACAACGTTTTGTCAAATCATATACCTAGTTTCATAGCGTCTCCAAATATCACATTTCAAGAGTGAAAATGTCTGTTTGGGCAACAGGTAACCTGATTAAGATGTATGCCTGAACATAATCAGACATTGAAATCCAAACATTGAAAGTGTACAATAACATGGGGCAACATAGACAAATAAGAGAATAATCAACTGTTAGATCTAGAACGCTGTGGTTGTCTATACTGACTCTCTTATTGGTCCTGGTGTTCCCAGTCCTCTCAGGGGTTCTGGTCAGTCTTGTCACACTTGAGCATGATCTTGACCCCTTGTCCCTGGCGTGTGGTCTCGAAGGCCTGCACAGCCTGCTCTAGGGGGAACCGGTGGGTCACCAGGGGCGCCACATTCACCTTCTTAGAGGCCAGCATCGCTATAGCTATTGGCCAGCTAGAATAAGAAGACAAAAACACATTAACAGTTGAGTTATAAGACAACCGATAAACACAACTTGTCGTAATTGTTGGAACATTAGGGACCATATTCCTGAAGACCTCTCATTGTTGGGAAGGGCCTGTAAGTAAGCATTTCACTGTTAGTCTGGGGCGGCGTGTAGCCTAGTGGTTAGATCATTGGGCCAGTAACCGAAAGGTTGCTAGATCGAATCCCCAAGCTGAAAAGGTAAACATCTGTCGTTCTGCCCCTGAACAAGGCAGTTAACCCACTGTCCCTAGACCGTCATTGTAAATAAGAATTTGTTCTTAATTGACTTGCCTAGTTAAATAAAAGTCTACACCTGTTGATTATGAAACAAGTAACATTTGATTTGAAGACCTACGTCCTGAGCTGGCTTCAGGGCTCTGTTGTGTGAGATGAATGGCAGTGTAAAAGACAACAACTTATTTTCTGTACCTGGTTAACGTGAGAGAAGGAGGTTCACTTACGTGTTGCAGTAGCGGAAGACCCCTCTGATGTCCACCTCTCTGAGAGCAGCATTAAGCAATGGGACAGTGGTCATCGCTGCACCCAACCCCACTAGAACCACCACTCCTCCAGGACGTGTAGCCTGGCAGCAAGCATATATACAGTGGGGAGAACAAGTATTTGATACACTGCCGATTTTGCAGGTTTTCCTACTTACAAAGCATGTAGAGGTCTGTAATTTTTATCATAGGTACACTTCAACTGTGAGAGGCGGAATCTAAAACAAAAATCCAGAAAATCACATTGTATGATTTTTAAGTAATTAATTTGCATTTTATTGCATGACATAAGTATTTGATCACCTACCAACCAGTAAGAATTCCGGCTCTCACAGACCTGTTAGTTTTACTTTAAGAAGCCCTCCTGTTCTCCACTCATTACCTGTATTAACTGCACCTGTTTGAACTCATTACCTGTATAAAAGACACCTGTCCACACACTCAATCAAACAGACTCCAACCTCTCCACAATGGCCAAGACCAGAAAGCTGTGTAAGGACATCAGGGATAAAATTGTAGACCTGCACAAGGCTGGGATGGGCTACAGGACAATAGGCAAGCAGCTTGGTGAGAAGGCAACAACTGTTGGCGCAATTATTAGAAAATGGAAGAAGTTCAAGATGACGGTCAATCACCCTCGGTCTGGGGCTCCATGCAAGATCTCACCTCGTGGGGCATCAATGATCATGAGGAAGGTGAGGGATCAGCCCAGAACTACACGGCAGGACCTGGTCAATGACCTGAAGAGAGCTGGGACCACAGTCTCAAAGAAAACCATTAGTAACACATTACGCCGTCATGGATTAAAATACTGCAGCGCACGCAAGGTCCCCCTGCTCAAGCCAGCGCATGTCCAGGCCCGTCTGAAGTTTGCCAATGACCATCTGGATGATCCAGAGGAGGAATGGGTGAAGGTCATGTGGTCTGATGAGACAAAAATAGAGCTTTTTGGTCTAAACTCCACTCGCCGTGTTTGGAGGAAGAAGAAGGATGAGTACAGCCCCAAGAACACCATCCCAATCGTGAAGCATGGAGGTGGAAACATCATTCTTTGGGGATGCTTTTCTGCAAAGGGGACAGGACGACTGCACCGTATTGAGGGGAGGATGGATGGGGCCATGTATCGCGAGATCTTGGCCAACAACCTCCTTCCCTCAGTAAGAGCATTGAAGATGGGTCGTGGCTGGGTCTTCCAGCATGACAACGACCCGCAACACACAGCCAGGGCAACTAAGGAGTGGCTCCGTAAGAAGCATCTCAAGGTCCCGGAGTGGCCTAGCCAGTCTCCAGACCTGAACCCAATAGAAAATCTTTGGAGGGAGCTGAAAGTCCGTATTGCCCAGCGACAGCCCCGAAACCTGAAGGATCTGGAGAAGGTCTGTATGGAGGAGTGGGCCAAAATCCCTGCTGCAGTGTGTGCAAACCTGGTCAAGAACTACAGGAAACGTATGATCTCTGTAATTGCAAACAAAGGTTTCTGTACTAAATATTAAGTTCTGCTTTTCTGATGTATCAATTACTTATGTCATGCAATAAAATGCTAATTAATTACTTAAAAATCATACAATGTGATTTTCTGGATTTTTGTTTTAGATTCCGTCTCTCATAGTTGAAGTGTACCTATGATAAAAATTACAGACCTCTACATGCTTTGTAATTAGGAAAACCTGCAAAATCGGCAGTGTATCAAATACTTGTTCTCCCCACTGTATATACACACAGTACCAGTCAAAAGTTTGGACACACCTACCCATTCAAGGTTTTTCTTTATTTTACTATTTTCTACATTGTAGAATACTAGTGAAGACATCAAAACTATGAAATAACACATATGGAATCATGTAGATAGCAAAAAAGTGTTAAACAAATCAAAATATATTTTATATTTCAGATTCTTCAAAGTAGCAAGCCTTTGCCTTGATGACAGTTTTGCACTCTTGGCATTCTCTCTACCAGCTTCATGAGATAGTCACCTGGAATGCATTTCAATTAACAGGTGTTCTTTATTAAAAGTTAATTTGTGGAATTTCTTTCCTTCTCAATGCGTTTCTCACCCCTCCCCCATATGCCATGTCTTGAAATATGCAGACAGACGGATTAAAAGTATGTTTACATTCTAATACTTCTGACAGCCAACCTTCTCCACCCATAACTTTGGACTTTATAGCATTCCCAGAAAGCATAAATCATTATTATTTTTACACTTAAGACATGACTCTGTTGCTGTGCTGTAGGATTTGTGAATTGTCTCTTATATAATAAATTCTATGCATTAGTTTATACTGGATTAAGCGTACATTTTAGTTAACTGTAGTTTCTTTAGTTATGCTCCAACATTCCCTCCATCTTGTGCCAACATCAGTTCTTTGTCTTGGTTGCATTAGTTAGGTTTTTTTCTGGGAGAAAACTGCAACATTTCACGGTACAGCATTTCCATGGGCTCTAATATCACTCTTGTGGCTGTACTTACATAAATGGCAGTCTGGACACTGCTCTCCACACCGGTGCATTCAATGGTGATATGAGGCTGTGCTCCCAGCAGTCCTTCAACTCTCTTAGCCAGCTCCTCAGGCCCATCCTCTCTCTTCACAGTCAGAGGGAAATCTGCTCCCAGCTCCTTGGCCATGACCAGGCGATCTGCTGACAGGTCTGAAACAGGAAGGACAAACATAGTACTGTGGCAGTCCCTACTATACTGGGCCAGCACACAGTATTACTCATGTACCCAGATGAAAACCTTTTCACTTCAAAGCCCTTTCAAAAGAAGGAAGTCCCTGGTAGACAATTTAGATTTGAGAGAAACAAAACGGATCCCATAAAGAGTGTATTATTACACCCTGTGCCTTACCAGTTATGACCACCTGTGAGGCACCCATAGCCTTGGCCACCAGCAGACAGACCAGGCCAATTGGTCCTGTGATAGGGAAAAGAGAAATGCTTAGTTTGAATGTGCACATGTTAATTGGAAGTTTGGACACTGCTCTCCATGCCGATGCACTCGATGGGGATATGAGGCTGTGCTAGTAACCTTACAGGATATTTTTCAACTTAGCTGGTCATTGTGAAACTGTGTGCATGAGGGCTAGAAGTGATGACATGAGGGGTTGGTATAGGAAATAGTACGTAAGCCTTGTCTGAGCCAGAAGGGCCCATTGGGCAGGAGCCTATCGCCTGATGTAGTAGCTTGAGGCACCTTGATGTAAAAGTACACTCCCTGGACAGGGCACTAGTCTATCGGCAGGTCTATATAAAAATACAGGGAAATACATCTATCATTAACTAAAAAGCAAGAGCTGATCTTTATTTACATGTGTTAATTGTTTATAAAGCACGCTCGCTTACCAGCAGAGTGGATTTGTTAAATATCAAGTCTGTTACTACAGGTGTTTAAGTTGACTGGGTTTCCCCACTGTTATTATGCTGTGTCAACATGATTCTCACTTTTGTAACTAAACCACATTCTTTAATTTCCGAACTTGCATGGGCATGTTAGTGGAGTGTAATAACCACCATACTTCTTATTGGCTGTATGTTCAGCAAAGTTACATTGATTTTTATTTCATTTCATCATGTCTTGTAGTAGTTGAATGACTGGACATAAAACCTGAATAGCTGCAACTGCAAAATTGTGTCACACTTCATGGGTACAAGCTGCAGTAACAGTAAATAACAGTAACAATTATTGACAGCTGAGCTTTACCTACCTGCCCCACAGATCAGTACACTGCTGCCCAGGGTCACTCCAGCTCTGCGGCAGGCATGAATAGCCACAGACAGGGGCTCAATCAGAGCCCCCTCCTCATATGTCACATTGTCAGGCAGCCTGTTCATACACAGAAACAGAGAGAACTTAAGCAATGTAGGTTTGTCATGTTACCCCCAATGTTCTACAATGGCAGTATGTTGACAGTTATCTGTCCTTGTAGATAAAGTAGAAACAATGAACTCACTTGTAACAGAAGTTGGCACTGTGTTTGTAAAATCTGCACAAATTCCCATCATCAGGGGGTGTGGCACAGAAGAAGATGGTGGGGGAAAGATTGTAGTTTCCTGATTTGAAGAATTCATCTATCTCGCGAGGGACACCTGGCTCTACAGCGACTCTATCCCCTAATTATCCAACACATATGAATAATTGACAGACAATCCAAAGTTACATTATCTTTTCAGTTTTTATAACTGGTGAACTTTAACCTGCAATAAAAGCAAAACAACATTGAATAAAATGAGTACTTCCTTCTCACATGCTTGCAGTTCTTACCTTCTTTGAGGTTCTTCACTGCTGAGCCCACCTTCACCACCCGACCAGAGGCCTCATGCCCCAGCACCATGGGCTTTTTTACCACATAGTCACCTATGCGTCCATTTTGCCAGAAGTGCACATCCGACCCACAGATCCCAACTGAATGCATCTGAAGCAACACCTCTGAATAAAGGAAAGACAAGCAATTGCGCCACAGGATACACAAACTGTACACAATTGAAAATCAAATGCAGAAATATACTGTACAAGCTGTCTGGATACTACATTGTTTCTTATACCATTTGGACCTGGTTCAGGGATGGGTCGTTGTTCCTGTAAGAAATCAATCGTCACAATTAGTCTGACCATTCGGATAATCAATCGCAATTATTTCTCCTTTAGCGTCCCGCAACCAGGCATTTAAATGACAATTTCTATTAAAACATTTGACTTTTAATGTTTGATTACATTTATGTTCAAAAGTAAGTCAAAATTGTTAATATTATTTTTGGTAATTTAAATGGCTAGCTCCGGGACGAAGCTATGCCATGAGCAGATGAGCTAACTAACGTTGGTTAGCAACTTTGTGATATTGACCGAAAGCTGCAGTTATCATTAAATCTCGATCTGCTTATATCATCATGACAAAGTTTAGAGACTACTTTATTACCAGTCTGAGGTCGCCCTGGGAATGCAACACCACGGATAGGTTTTCTTTTTCCATGTTGTATTTACTCAAAGACAACTACAGTGTGAATAAAATCAAAAACCTTGTAAAATGCTTGTTCGCTCTGTGCAGGGCTCAAAGTTCACGGTCCAGCTGCTTGGTGGGCAGTCGACAAAACAAAACATGTGATTGGAGTATCGTTAGAGAGAACATTCCATTATAGCAAAGAGAGGGTCAAATTGAGCTATTCTTAAAATTATACGAAAAGTGTATTGCTATTTGTATTAATCTAATGTTAGTTATTTTATGATTTATACGTTAATGGTGTAAGGCTATGAAATGAATGCTACAATTTTTATGTTGTTCCTGTCTCACCTGCTGCGTCGCATTTGAGCTAACCCGTTGTGGTAGTCACATGATTGCAGTGCGTGGTAAATGAACCAATCACAGGTCTTGTTTCCGGGGCGGGAATGAGGTTGAGGACACACAGGAAATGTTTCTATGGAGACATATATATATATATATATATATATATATATATATACTATACTACATATATATATGTATATATATATATATATATATACCACAACGGGTTAGCTCAAATGCGACGCAGCAGGTGAGACAGGAACAACATAAAAATTGTAGCATTCATTCAAATATATATATATATATTTAAATATATATATATATATTTAAATATATATACACTGCTCAAAAAAATAAAGGGAACACTTAAACAACACAATGTAACTCCAAGTCAATCACACTTCTGTGAAATCAAACTGTCCACTTAGGAAGCAACACTGATTGACAATACATTTCACATGCTGTTGTGCAAATGGAATAGACAACAGGTGGAAATTATAGGCAATTAGCAAGACACCCCCAATAAAGGAGTGGTTCTGCAGGTGGTGACCACAGACCACTTCTCAGTTCCTATGCTTCCTGGCTGATGTTTTGGTCACTTTTGAATGCTGGCGGTGCTTTCACTCTAGTGGTAGCATGAGACGGAGTCTACAACCCACACAAGTGGCTCAGGTAGTGCAGCTCATCCAGGATGGCACATCAATGCGAGCTGTGGCAAGAAGGTTTGCTGTGTCTGTCAGCGTAGTGTCCAGAGCATGGAGGCGCTACCAGGAGACAGGCCAGTACATCAGGAGACGTGGAGGAGGCCGTAGGAGGGCAACAACCCAGCAGCAGGACCGCTACCTCCGCCTTTGTGCAAAGAGGAGCAGGAGGAGCACTGCCAGAGCCCTGCAAAATGACCTCCAGCAGGCCACAAATGTGCATGTGTCTGCTCAAACGGTCAGAAACAGACTCCATGAGGGTGGTATGAGGGCCCGACGTCCACAGGTGGGGGTTGTGCTTACAGCCCAACACTGTGCAGGACGTTTGGCATTTGCCAGAGAACACCAAGATTGGCAAATTCGCCACTGGCGCCCTGTGCTCTTCACAGATGAAAGCAGGTTCACACTGAGCACATGTGACAGACGTGACAGAGTCTGGAGACGCCGTGGAGAACGTTCTGCTGCCTGCAACATCCTCCAGCATGACCGGTTTGGCGGTGGGTCAGTCATGGTGTGGGGTGGCATTTCTTTGGGGGGCCGCACAGCCCTCCATGTGCTCCCCAGAGGTAGCCTGACTGCCATTAGGTACCGAGATGAGATCCTCAGACCCCTTGTGAGACCATATGCTGGTGCGGTTGGCCCTGGGTTCCTCCTAATGCAAGACAATGCTAGACCTCATGTGGCTGGAGTGTGTCAGCAGTTCCTGCAAGAGGAAGGCATTGATGCTATGGACTGGCCCGCCCGTTCCCCAGACCTGAATCCAATTGAGCACATCTGGGACATCATGTCTCGCTCCATCCACCAACGCCACGTTGCACCACAGACTGTCCAGGAGTTGGCGGATGTCTGGTAGGAGATCCCTCAGGAGACCATCCGCCATCTCATCAGGAGCATGCCCAGAGGTTGTAGGGAGGTCATACAGGCACGTGGAGGCCACACACTACTGAGCCTCATTTTGACTTGTTTTAAGGACATTACATCAAAGTTGGATCAGCCTGTAGTGTGGTTTTCCACTTTAATTTTGAGTGTGACTCCAAATCCAGACCTCCATGGGTTGATAAATTTGATTTCCATTCAAATCAAATCAAATCAAATTTTATTTGTCACATACACATGGTTAGCAGATGTTAATGCGAGTGTAGCGAAATGCTTGTGCTTCTAGTTCCGACAATGCAGTAATAACCAACAAGTTATCTAACCTAACAATTTCACAACAACTACCTTATACACACACACAAGTGTAAAGGGATAAAGAATATGTACATAAAGATATATGAATGAGTGGTGGTACAGAACGGCATAGGCAAGATCATTGATCATTTTTGTGTGATTTTGTTGTCAGCACATTCAACTATGTAAAGAAAAAAGTATTTAATAAGAATATTTCATTCATTCAGATCTAGGATGTGTTATTTTAGTGTTGCCTTTATTTTTTTGAGCAGTGTATATATATATATTTTTTTTTTTTACAGTAACATGCTAAACATAAACATAACAGCCAGCTGGATTCCACAAAGAAATTAGAAAATAAATAAATAAAACTAATCCACATTATATCAATTCAAATACAGACATGTAGCGAATACATTGTTGTTTACATTTAGTTTTGTATACGTTTTAAAGAGTCTAAATAGTTTTCCAAATCAGATAAAAAAATTAAGGAAAGGGTATTTTTCTTCATAAATTTTGATTTGTGTATGAAAAATGTTCCTAATACAATAAAGAGATTTATGACATACTCACTTTCAATTGTGGAATCAGTGTAGTAAAATAATATGTCAAACATAGACATTTCAATGGTTGTATGCAATTTGAGGCCAAGATATTCTTTTACATCAGTTCAGAACACTTATAAACAATGACAGAATAAGTGTTCAATAGATTCAGTTTCTAGTTCACAAAAACTGCATTCACTGGTAACATCAGGTATATATTTAGAAATCAAGCTATTACACGGATAGAATCTATGGATAATCTGAAAGGAGATCTCCTTTACTTTATTGGTCACCATACATTTGTGTGGAGTGAGTCAAGCACGGCGCCAGTTTACATCAAACGATGAAGCCCAACAAAATATCGCAGACGGAATAGACTTCCTGTCGAAAATATCCCTTAATAAATGATTGTTGAATTTCATATCTAGTAGACCTATGCCATTAACCTGGATATCGCTTACAATCGGAGATATTCCAAAATATGCATTGTTCTGAAGTAACGTTTTTATCCCACTATGTATAGCTTTAATAACAGTGTCATATTCCTTGCTTGAAACCTCAAAGTTGTATCTTTCCATAAATTCTCTCCGCATAAATAGATTCCCACTAATATTAACTAATTGGCTGACAAGGACAATGTTTTTCGAGAACCATTTATGGTAAAATAACATCTTGTTTCTATGTAATATCAACCCATTGTTCCATATAAAACATTTATGAGGTGAAAAGTTGTGGTTATACAACAAATCCCAGCACATTAAAGCCTGCTTGTGAAAAGCTGCCAGTTTCACAGGAAGGTTACCCACAATATATGGACATTGTAGTAAAAAATTAAGCCCTTCGAACTTCTGAAAAACAAAATGAGGTATAATATTCCAGAAACTATGAGAATTTTTTATGTACCTTTTAACCCAGTTGACCTTTGATATCTGATTGAAGAGAGTGAATTCTAATACATTTAGACCGCCGTCACAAACCCTGTTGGTGATAACATCTCTTTTTTATCTTATGTGGCTTGTTTTTCCAAATTAAGTTGTACAATAGCCTAAGGTACAGCAAGTGGATTTGGGAATGTCAATAGATGAAAAAAAGATAGGATGCACGAGATAGCCCCTCAGCTTTGGATAAAAGCACCCTTCCTTGAAGACTTAAAACCCTAACTAACCCATGAGGATATTTTTTGTTGTTGACAGATTCAGTTACAGGGTTCAAATTAAGATCATTCACAGCCTTAAGATTTTGGGTGATTTTTACACCGAGGTAGGTTACAGTATCTTTTTCAGAGATGTTACAATCTGCTGGATTGACAGCTCCTTTCAGAACAAACATTTACATTTACACATTTTAGTCATTTAGCAGATGCTCTTATCCAGAGCGACTTACAGTAGAGTGCATACATTTTATAACATTTTTTTTTTTTTTTTTTTTACATACTGAGACAAGGATATCCCTACCGGCCAAACCCTCCCTACCGGCCAAACCCTCCCTAACCCGGACGACGCTATGCCAATTGTGCGTCGCCCCACGGATCTCCCGGTTGCGGCCGGCTGCGACATAGCCTGGGCGCGAACCCAGCCCAGCCTGGGCGCGAACCCAGAGACTCTGGTGGCACAGCTAGCACTGCGATGCAGTGCCCTAGACCACTGCGCCACCCGGGAAACATCTCACATTTGGAAAGATTTAATACCAAACCTGAGATTTTGGGGAACTGCTTCACAATATCCAATGCTAATCTATCTTGTGACACATTTTTCAAAAGTGTGGTGTCATCCGCCAGTTGGAATATCTTGATCTCTCTGGCCTGGAATGTAATGCCTTCAAATGGACTTTTATGAACTAATGAGCATAAAATTTGAGATACTAACAAAAATAAAAAAGGTGAAATTGGGCAACCTTGTCGTATTCCTTTGTAAATGTTTAACCATGAGGATGTCCCATGACAGAGTTTGATACAGCTATTGCCACCATTATACAGAGTTCTAATAGCATCAACAACAAAAAAGACCAAACTTCAAATGCTTAAGACAATCAAAGATAAAATTGGGACTTACTGTCACAATACTCAACCGAGTCTAACACCAGCCTCAGATTATTAGATATATGGCGCCCTTTCATAAACCCTGATTGACATTCATCAATCAGATCATTCAAGCAAGACTTTAACCTTTTTGCAAAGATTAAGGCTATAATTTTGTAGTCGTTATTTAGGAGTGTGATTGGACGCCAATTATCAATATTTAAGAGATCCTTGTGTGGTTTAGGTATAAGAGTAATAACCCCTTGCTTCAGAGAGGCAGGTAGTTCTCCCTCCTTTATAGCCTCCTTAAAGTTTTAAAGTAAAAATGGTGCTATTTCTTCAGAGAAGGTTTTGTAAAAATTCAGAGGTTATTTTTTAACTAAGCAACCCCATACTGGATGTCCATAATGGATAAATCTTGACAACAAGACCGATTGAATTCTTCACTAACTGAATTAACATTCTCTATAGAATCAAGGAGATCCTTTTTTTTTTTTAGCTTTCTCATTAAGATCAAGATGCTCAATCTCTGTGATATCCGCAATTGTCTTAGAGAGCTCAGCTACCTCACATCTCCTTCTTAAAGCAAGCCGTTTCCCATAAGTAATACAGGCTGAGAGGATTTTAATTTTCAGCAGTTCCCAATATTTCCCAAATTCTGCATTAGATGTAGCTAAAATCCAGTAAACAGAAATTAGATTCCTAATCACATTTTTAAAATCATCATGCAATAACAATTAGTTATTTAATTTCCAATAACCACCAGAGTATTTCTTACCATCATTACTGCACATTCTTACAGTCAACCATCAAACTTTATGATCCGTCAGGACTGCAGGCAGTATTTTTACCTCTACAGTGTTGGGCTCAAGACTAGAGGTTATCACCCACAAATCAATTCTTGATTGTAGAGAACGAAAAAAGTGTTTCTCTTCAACAGGTTTCGTATCCCCCTGGCATTGATTGACATAAACTTCAAGTCCATATCTACAGAATAGAAAGAAAAATTCTATGCAATCTCAACTCTACCCTCTCTATAAAAAGTTGCTTCATATATGTATTAACAGAAGTCATAACTTGTAAACATTAACACCATAATTCAAAACTAGAATGCTCAGTTTGCAGTGAGGAAGGACTACTACCTTGTAAACATACCGACAGAACAAATCACCCCGGTCGTATTTCTTTTCCGTCAGTGAAAAAGGATCTGATTCCCCTGTAGTATCCACCCTTTCCTTGATTTCGGGCCTGTTGTACAACAGGCCACAATTTTGCCTTTGCTGCCTTGTCTGCTGCGGTCAGGTCCTCACCGAATCTACATTTTCTCTCTTTCAGAAAGGCGCTTTCCTTTGCTTTCTTCCAAACTGCATCTCTCGCTGTGTGAAAAGCAAACTGGATGATGATCGTGCGGCTGACGAAGGCATCTTGCTTCTTCCCAATACGATGAGCGACATCCACAGCCATATCAATTTATCCATCGGGGAAGTCCGGTGCCACACGGTTACAGATGTCTCTTACTAAGCGCTTCACATTCTCATCCTGGTCCTCGGGGACACCGTAAAGCCGTAGCCCCCAACTTCCCCGGTATCGCTCTGCTTCCGATAAGCACTCTTGCATGGATGATGGTCTTCTCCTGTGCAGTGAATTTCTCAGAAGTAGCAGTGTTTGCAAGTTTAAGCTCTTCGATACTCTTGTATGCATGATTCAGAGAAGTCTCGAGGTCAACGATTTTTTATGTGTTTTCGCATATCATTTTCTCCAGACCATCGGCTCTTTCGTTTATCTTTGCAGAGACAGCATCGATTATGTTGACCTGTAGTTCGCGCGAAGACAATTCTTTCTGTGTCTGACTGGATTTTCAGAATCAACCGAATGTCCAGATTCCTCCATTTCTTCTCCTGAGGAGTCAGGTGGCGATTTTTCTCCAATGTATGAGTGCTCAGCTAGCAACTGCCTTCTCCTCCCTTTGCTCTTTCGCACATTTTTTACTTCCATTTCTCAAAGTTTCAGATCAAATTAGTGGTCAACTAAGCGTTGTTCTCTATTGTGTTTACTATAAGCCAAGTTCTGTTACATTTAAGTAAGTTTGAGAGGGATAAAAGTTGCTCAGAGCAAGCTAAAATCTCGTCTGCACTCGCCGCCATCTTCAGCCTGATGGGGGGGACATTATGGAGACAAATATTAAACATGTCGGAATCAGTGGTCTGAATAAGTGGCGAAAAACACACACAAAGCCCCCGTCCTCGTCTGGGGCTAAGACCTGAGGTTTGAAACATTTCTGAATCGGACGCAACTAGCTGACAGCTGAGGATGCGGCGAGGTGGTAAAAATGGATTCCCTAGAGAAAGCAAGAATAAGATGGTTGTCAGGAGTAGTGCAGTTTTATCAGGAGACATATACTTGGAAAACGGAGGAGGAATGGAGGGAAAAAGAGAGGGAGAGGAGGTCGAAGAGACAGGGAAGAAGAGGGTGAGCTTGAGTCGGATAAAAATTGTGGGAAAAAGGGTGACGGTTTGGAAGTGTAAGCAGTGGGAGCTGAAGACAGGGGGAGAAATGGAAGTAAATGAGGGTGAAGTATCAGGTGGTAAGTGTGGTGAAGTTATCGGAGACCGAGTTATGCACTGAGGGTTATTGTGAATTTTTCAGTACATATGTGGCAATTATTTATTTCAGAAGGAGCCAGCAAAACTAGTGCACTAGTTTTGTGCTCTGGGTCATTAGACACCATTAGACCTGGTTACACCTCTTGGGTTTTTTCCAGAACGGGTGTCCCTTTCAGAGGAGTCAGCAGGAGGACATGTATTGGTTATTCCTGTAAAGTGCCAAGGTCCGTTGCTATGGTCCTACATGCATGAAACTATTTCTGTGACTCTACAGGTTGCATGTCCTAATATGAAGGCAAATACATGAACAATATAGTAACTTCGTAATAAATGTCGAGACGATATTAGCGAGTGGCCGGTGAGACCGTTAAAAAATTGCATACTGCAAAGTGGATGAATATTCAGTCTATAGAAATTGGAACATTTGAAATAAGAATTTACTCAAAAAGAGAGAACAATTATAAAAACCGAGAAACAGGGGATCATTAAAGTTTTTAGTCCTGGATCTATAGGGAGTAATATAAGAACAAGATAAAGTGGTTTAGCACAAAAATGAAAATAGGAAGTAAAGAATAAATACGTATATCACAGAAAGCTAAAGGAATAAATACAAAATAAACCCAGAAACACGAATATCCATAGCGTTAGAATAAATAAGGAAATTACTTAAAAGATCAGCAATTATAAAAATACAAACGGTCTATAGACTAATATTAAAGAAAATACTAGTACTTCGTAGATCTAACACAGAAAAAGGAATAAAACTGAGACTGACGGTAGGAAGACCCAAAACGATGCAGGCCGCAATAATGAGTAAAAGGGCAGTAGACATTCTGAGCGTTAGACATCCCCTATGCAAAAAAAGAACGAAAAGAAATGTCTAAGAAATGGGAAAAAAGCACCAGGAAAATGGGTACTAAATGGCCGAAAGAGGGAACATTTGATGTCTAAGTGTGTGAGGAAATGGAAACTCTAATAAAAAACCATAAAGCAAAAGACACAGGAAAGAAAAGGAAAAATAAAAGAGCTAGAGAAAGCAAGGTGATGAAAATGTTCAAAGTAGAAGGAGAGGGATTGTTAAAAAGTATAATGACAACTAGAAGAATGTTAGAGAAAGACAATAAAAAGTCAGACAGGAAGAAGGTGGAATGGTTTACAGGACCTCCACCATACGCCAATGGACAATTCCTGCTGGTGTCTGGAATAGTGGAAATAAAAGGGGCAGTGGAATTAGAAGATGGGGGGGTTGTTTCCTCTACACTTGCTTTAGAGAGAAGAAAGGACTTGGAAAGGATAGGGGAGATTGAGCAAGGTGCAGGAAGGAACCCAGAAAATGTGAATTGTTATGAAGGATTAAGTAAGGCCTTAGCTAAAATGAAGGTTCAAAGGGATGTAGATGAAGATTCACTGGATAAAGACATCATAACTGAAATAGAAGCAAGAAGCAGGAGGGTGGATGGAGAAATAAGAAAGATAGAAAAACGCTTAAGTGAACAGAGGGAGAGAGCAAATGAAAAGAAACGGAGAGAACAGGCATGTAGGATACAAGAGCGGGAAAGTGAAGAAGATATAGCCAGTTTTAAGAACATGGTCTATGATGATGAAAGAGAGAAAAGAAGAAGGAAGAAGAAGATGAAAGAACCTGAAAGATATGGTACACAATTCCAGATTTTGATTAAAGGGACCCAAGGGCATTACGTTCCATGGGGGTCACAGGACCTGGAATGGTTGGTTACCCGTCTACCTGACCTCCATGACAGCGCTGGAAAATGGATCAGAACGTTTGAAGAGCAAACCATGGGGAAACTACTGGCTGTGGGGTATCTGAAGGCACTGTTGGCGAGAGTAGTAGGAGTGGCAAAAATGGAGGATGTACTGGATGTGGCCTGAGAACGGCAATAGGGGATCCAATGAGGGATGGAGTGGACTTTGATACATGCCGTCCAGGAGTCTGGAGAGCCCTAAGAGATGAGTACCCTGCACGGATGGACACAAAGTCACTAAAAGGAGAGCTACTGGGGGTGACATAGAAATCCGGCTGTGTATTTACACGGACAGCTGAAACAATGGAGGCAGGAAACAGAACGGGATCCAGAGGGAGACCCACTGATGACAACTCTGTTCCGAAACTCAGTGATAGAAGCAATGCCCCTGCCAGTGAGAAGCAAGCTGGAGGATGTAGTGGGACTGACTTCAAAATCACACAAAGAATTCTGTGACCGTGTCATCCATGCAGTGGGAAAACACAGAAAGGATGAACAGAAACTCACAGAACAAGAAAAAAAACATTCAGAGAAAAGTAACTCAGCTTCAGCTGGAAGAATTGACCTAACAAAACAAAAAAGAAAATCCAGGCTCCAGTGACAACACCTGTGCCGGAAGTAGGGACTATGGCTGCAGTCTCCGCAGGAGGGCCGCAACTGCCTCCCGTCCAGCAAGCTCAAGTGCAACCCACACCACCAGTAGTGAATGTGTATGCACAACAACCCCAACAATGGAATAATGACAATGGGCAACATAGACATCCACAGAACAATCAGAGAAAAGGATTTAGGAGGCCACAGGGGCCACCTGGGACCTGTTGGGGATGTCACCAGCTAAAACACTTCAAAATAAACTGCCCTACAAATCCTTGGAAGATACAAGGAAACAGGAACCAAAATGAACCACAAAGAAATGGGTAACAAAATAATTGGAACCAAGAAGGAGGCTGGCAAAATAATCAGAGACAACCACAGGGCCCTGTGAACCCATGGGCGGGGCCTAATCAGTGATACTAGGGGTGCCCAGAGAATTCTACAGGGGAGGGTCAGTTTCCAATAATAACCACAAGAGCTGATCAAGAACCTATGCTGCAGTTTCAAATAGAGAACAGAGGCACACCTATGATGATCGATTCTGGAGCCACTTACACATGTATAAATCCAAATTATGCCTCTCATCTCCCCATGTTTGGCAAATATGCCAAAACTATAGGATTCTCGGGACAACAGCAGCTAATTCCAATGACAGCTCCTGTACATCTGACGGCTGATGGTAGATCAGCAACACACCCTATACTAGTGTCAGAACAAACTCTGATTAATTTACAGGGTAGGGATGCTCTAAAATGAGAATACAAATGAAGTGCTCACCTGAAGGGGTAATTATTGATAGAACAGGAGTAATTCTACAAAGGGTAATGACAGGAGAGACAGCAAATGTGTATTGGTTAGGGGACATTGAGTCAGAAATAAATAAAACCATAGAGAAATAGGGAAAGTTTATTCAGGCCCAGATACCTGAAGCTGGTAGAGAAAATTCTGAGTATCACTGCACAATGCAGTATGATCCTTACCAAGACCATTTGTTAGAACAGCTTTGGATAATGAACGCAAATGGGAAATCAGTACCAATTATGTCTCAGTGCATAATTATAGGGAAACAGGGAGCAGCAGTGGATGTAATGGATAGGGTTGGATCTAGCTTTGTAGAGGAATGGTATAATGTCTCTGATTCTGTCCCTCACATTACATTGTTGGTAAACAAAGGGTTCAAAGCTAAATAATTGGGGCCCATGGTGAAGAAAGCCAAGAATTGTAAATGGAATAAAACAGACAATCCATTGATTTTCCACTCTAAAGATAAAGCGTTTATAAAAATACTGACCACAACAGTAATGAATGGGGATCCAAGGGTATTCGAGGTTACAGCTAATCAACAAATACAATCAGGAGATAATATTGAATCAATAAGTGAACAGAGACAGGAAATGGAAAATAATGTACCTGAAGGGGTATGGTCGCAACATGACACAGACTTAGGATTGGTTAAATCAGCAAATCCTGTATGCATCAAAGTAAAACCGGATGCTAAACCCCCTTGGAAAGCTCAATATATTATATGAAGCCTGAAGCTGAGGAAGACATAAGCATGACAATTGAGGGACTAATCGCACTAGTGGTGGTGGGTGTTATATGCTGTTGTGTTTTACCTTTACTGAAATCTATCCTCATCCAAACCACAGTAAAACAGATGTCTGTACAAATTGTCATTACCAACCCAGTTGTTGAGGTGTACCCTGTTTTTGGAGCTCCTGGACAATACACTGACAAAATTGGAAAACCATGCAATACTAAAGGTGGACCGTTAGACTTTCCATTTGGAAATCCTGAATGCCTATGGGGTGTAGCTCCAGGGAGAGGATGGGGTTGTCGTACCTATCAAGAACGACGTCAATTGTTATAGAATGTAATAGATGTTGAACTTCCTGACATACTGTATATTCAATTCCGGACTATGTCAGGATAATGAGGATCCTAATCCTGATTGCAGGTTTTAACCAAGGTTAGTGGTGTTCAAAAGACTGAAGAGAAGGAGATGGACATTATCATCATATTGAATCTTTGAATGTGCGTTGTATCAAAGGGGTGTTTGCCCATTGTGTTGGGGTTAAGAGTGTGTTGAGTGAATTTGGATGATACAATTAATGAAGTTAGACCTTCTGATGATATGTTCTCCTAGATATATAAGTGACATAGGGTTTTCCGGATACGAGTGTCCACGGACTACGTCCTTAATCCTCTAACAGGTTTATTCATTATTGACTAAATAGTTGTTATAAAGGTGTCTGTGAGAGGGATGGGGCATATGTTTAGGTGGCATATTCAGAACGAATGTATAATATATTTTGTGGTTTGGTTTATTAGTTATGATGTTTCTGTTTTTATTTAACTTTATTTAGACTCTTGGGCTAGGCTGGGATGTGCATGCATATATTTTTCAACTGTTTGTAGAAGGATAATTGGCTTGAGAAGGAATCAAGTTTATGGGCATGTGGAGGAGTGTGTAGGAGGGAGGGTCCAAGGTGTGAGAAGTGTGCATAAGGGCATGAGACAAAGGAATGTGTAGTATTGGGGAAAGTAGTGGAATGTGTTAATTGTAGGGATGCCCATGGAGCTGGGGATCAGAAATGTTCCGTGCGAGAGAGCCAGGTTGAGGTTTCCAGGGTTAGAGTAGTGCAGAAGTTGTCATATGCTGAGGCAGTGAAGAAAGTAGAAGAAGATGGGTTAAGGGGGAGGAGTGGTGAGAGTAGTAGAGATATACCAGTACAGAGGGATAGACCAAAAAGTTATATACATTTCAGTAAGATTGGATTTTTAGCATTTATAGCAATGGTTATCATCTGTACTGCAGGGATGGAACGCAAGTCGCAGAAAATGGAGGTTGTGGTGGCAGCTGCAGAGAGGTATTTGGGTGTGCGAGACTTGACATCAGAAGAGTTACAGGGTGTGTTAAGTGGTGATGTCCCATCCTTTCAGGATGATGGCATGAGGTTGGAATAAATACATTTAATTAGAGAGGTAGGGTGGTGTTAATTTTATTTTATATAATTTTGAAATTAGTGAGTGTAGTGTTAGATGGTAGGGTATTTATTTATTACAATTTTATTTTTCAAGCAAAGTATAAGGGAGTTGTACTCAAGTCTAGTAGGTGGCGGTAATGCAACAAATTGGATGCCAACCACCGTTAAACCTCCTAGAAGAAGGTCTGAATAAGACTCAACCACAGATAGAACAATGAGACAGATATTTCACCAGATGTATAAATGTGAAGCACCTTTGACTCAACGGTCTGTCCGTCTGCTTTGTACAGAGTATTTTGCTTATTTTTTTCATATTTTTTTTAAACTTAGCTACAAATAACGCCAAGAAATAATGAACATCGATGATATGGTTGTTGAATGTGTTTGCAAACATTTGGAAAAGTGAAATATTAGTCACCGATGTCTAGCCAAAATAAAAATAAAAAGCTGTCTTTGAATGACAACGGTCTTCTCTTCTGTCCAAACTAGGTAAGCAAGACTGTAAAATAACTTTCATTGAAGATGTTACCCTAATTTTCCACATTATCCATAGGCCGGCCTACAGAGCACCACTTTCGGGAAAAGTTGTACAATTGCCTTGCATTAACATCTTGTCGATTAGAAATATGACTTCCTCTCTTTTCTTGTGACGATTCTGCATTTAGAACCTGTTGACCTCAGAGAAAACCCACTCAGACACAAACCACATCATTGGTCCTCAATGATGTCACCATTGCCATTGATTCTAAGCAGTGTTATGCTGCTATTTTTATTGACTTGGCCAAAGCTTTTGATACGGTAGACCATTCCATTCTTGTGGGCCGGCTAAGGAGTATTGGTGTCTCTGAGGGGTCTTTGGCCTGATTTGCTAACTACCTCTCTCAAAGAGTGCGGTGTATAAAGTCAGAACATCTGCTGCATCAGCCACCGCCTGTCGCCAAGGGAGTACCACAAGGCTCGATCCTAGGCCCCACGCTCTTCTCAATGTACATCAACAACATAGCTCAGGCAGTAGGAAGCTCTCTCATCCATTTATATGCAGATGATCCAGTCTTATACTCAGCTGGCCCCTCCCCGGATTTTGTGTTAAACGCTCTACAACAAAACTTTCTTAGTGTCCAACAAGCTTTCTCTGACCTTAACCTTGTTCTGAACACCACCAAAACAAAGGTCATGTGGTTTGGTAAGAAGACTGCTCCTCCCCCCACAGGTGTGATTACTACCTCTGAGGGTTTAGAGCTTGAGGTAGTCACCTCATACAAGTACTTGGGAGTATGGCTAGACGGTACACTGTCCTTCTCTCAGCACATATCAAAGTTGCAGGCTAAAGTTAAATCTAGACTTGGTTTCCTCTATCGTAATCGCTCCTCTTTCACCCCAGCTGCCAAACTAACCCTGATTCAGATGACCATCCTACCCATGCTAGATTAAGGAGATGTAATTTATAGATCGACAGGTAAGGGTGCTCTCGAGCAGCTAGATGTTCTTTAGCATTCGGCCAGCAGATTTGCCATCAATGCCCCTTATAGGACACATCACTGCACTCTATACTCCTCTGTAAACTGGTCATCTCTGTGTACCCGGTGCAAGACAGACTGGTTGATGCTTATTTATAAAAACCCTCTTAGGCCTCACTCCCCCCTATCTGAGATATTTACTGTAGCCCTCATCCTCCACATACAACACCCGTTCTGCCAGTCACATTCTGTTAAAGGTCCCCAAAGCACACACATCCCTGGGTCGCTCGTCTTTTCAGTTCGCTGCAGCTAGCGACTGGAATGAGCTGCAACAAACTCAAACTGGACAGTTTTATCTCAATCTCTTCATTCAAAGACTCAGTCATGGACACTATTACTGACAGTTGTGACTGCTTTGTGTGTTGTATTGTTCTCTCTACCTTCTTGCCCTTTGTGCTGTTGTCTGTGCCCAATAATATTTGTACCATGTTTTGTGCTACTACCATGTTGTGCTGCTGTCATGTTGTGTTACTACCATGTTGTTGTCCTGTTGTGTTGCTACCATGCTGTGTTGTCATGCGTTTACTGCCATGCTATGTTGTTGTCTTAGGTCTCTCTTTATGTAGTGTTGTCTCTCTTGTCTTGATGTGTTTTGTTCTATATTTTTCTTTTTAATCCCAGCCCCCGTCCCCGCTGGAGGCCTTTTGCCTGTCCGTAGGCCGTCATTGTAAATAAGAAATTGTTCTTAACTGACTTGCCTAGTTAAATAAAGGTTAAATCAAATTTAAATAATATAATTTGGAAGGTAAGAAGCAAAAGGCTGTGTCAAAATATCTACTGATTCAAGTATGGAACTTGTGTTTGTTCTTCAATGTGTTGATTAAGTACTGACTGCACCCAGTCTGGTTCAGGTTGCTATATGTAGGTATTGGTAACCATTTAGTTTTGTTTTTCTATGCTCTATGCAGGGTTTGGACTTCATTTTGCTGGGAAAGGTGAATGAAGCCGTGACAGATATTTCTGATTCATAACACCCTGTATATCTCATCATGTCTGTGTAAATAAAAATATTTGTAAGTAAACTCTTTAATTCAATAATAAAAAATAAAATAAAAATCAACAACAAACGATGGTGAATAGTGAAAAAGGGACAACACTGTCTAGCGATCCTGTTAAATCTTCCGTTTAACATTCCATAGTGTATTTGTTCTTCTCCAATAAAAAGTGTTACTCTTAATTATCCCTGTGATCTGTATCCTTGTAATATGACATTAAGCAATATCTACTGTGGAGCGCCTTTTTTTAGAGACTGAAGAACCACAATGGCCTGGTAGGAAGTCTTGAAGTCCTCCTGAGTAAGTCCTCAGTTCATCAATACTGACATACCCTTCAAATAGAATAAATATTGTTACCATATAAATGTTTCCATTATTCTAGAAAGTGTGTATTTCTATAATTGATAATACATTCATATGGAACGCACATGATAAGGATAGTTGTAAGAATGCTGGGTGATAAGTATTTGTTTTACCTGTAACCATGTTATTAACTGGGTGATGTTGTACTTCACAACACAAAGCCCCCTCTCTTTGCGGAGTATGCAGAAAGGGTACCTCATGGCTATTTCATAAAAATTGTATATTGTGTAGTGTGAGTACATTTTGCTGAATAGTTGTAACCATTGCATAGGAAAATATGACCCCTAGTGGTAGAAATGTAAAAAAAGAAAAGAAGCATGCTCTGTTCTGGACCAATTATTTATATACTGAGTGTACAAAACATTAAGGACACCTGCTCTTTCCATGACATAGGTGAATCCAGGTGAAAGCTATAGTTGTGTTCAAATACCCATACTAACATACTGTATACTACATACTTAATGAGTATATACACTACATACTATATATTATTAGTTCATTTTAGTATACTGTAAACGAACAGTATGCTTTCAGTTGAGCGTACTAGCTCTTCGCATGTCTACCGGAAGTTGATGCTGTTGCTATGCAACCTCTTATTAGCTAGTTAACATAACAAATTACTAGGTAGACATTTTACGACTTCGGGTGTGTTCTTAAATTCAATCTGGAGTGCCAGAGTGTGCTCGTAAATTCAGAGCGTTGTCAAATTGTCCGTTTGTAAATTCAGAGCGTTTCGCTCTCGGAGCGCACACTGGACGCTCGGGCCGAGGAGTAGGGTTGATTTGAGCGTTCTGACCTTACAATGGCAGTCAAGCACCCAAGCTAACGTTGGCTAGCTTGCTAGCTACTTCCAGACACAAATGAGACCACTCTGACCATTTTACTCGCCCTAACAGAGCTGGTTAGTCAGTTTTCATGTTATCCAGAGCGTTGGTGACTAACTGTGCTGCTGGCAACAATTTAATTATGCTTTTTTGCTGACGTTTACTGACACCGGCCATATTCAACAGGTGCTGAGCCCTTGTAAATTAATTATTCTGCACTCTGGTACACTCAGACGAGAGTCCTCTGAAATCGGAGTAGATAGCGAATTTACGAAAGCACCCGAATGTCCATTGAGAACGCACGACTATACCATTTAGCTAAGCTAAGAATGACGTGAATAATCAAGTCAATAAACGTTGGGTAGTTAGTTAGATAGCCTATAGTTAATATACTGGCAAGTTTGATGTATAAGTAGCCAACTAACGTTAGGTAGCTAGCTAACAACATACCAGTACATACTGCGATAATGATATGCTATGTGGTTCGTAAGAACAGCGTAGCTAACAAATTGTCAGCCAATCTAAATTGTAAGGTAACTTATTTGAAAAGTCATTAATTTATTACATTTCTCAACATTTTCTTAACATTTGTCATAATTAGTTAAAGCAATGAATTTGTATCTGCCCTCGTTGTACTTCGACGGCATATTTTCCGCCATTTTCTTCAAATCTGGAAACGATGTGAAGCCACTCCCATTTCCTGAGGAATTGCATTATGGGCCCTAAAGTACGGAAATAGTGTCATTGCGTGTATACTTCATAATTTGGCGAATTTAGTACGACATCCGGGAACTTTTGGCATACTACCTATATCCATACTATGACCAATAAGCATACTACATACTCAATTCACGTCACAAATAGTACGGTTAGTGCGGTTAGTATGAGTATTCGAACACAGCTTATGATCCCTTATTGATGTCACTTGTTAATTCCACTTAAATCAGTGTAGATGAAGGGGCAAAGAAGGATTTTTAAACCTTGAGACAATTGAGACATGGATTGTGTATTTGTGCCACTCAGAAGGTGAATGGGCAAAACAAAAGATTTAAGTGCCTTTGAACAGGGTATGTTAGTAGGTGCCAGGCGCACCGGTTTGTGTGAAGAACTGCAATGCTGCTGGGTTTTCCAAACTCAACATTTTCCTGTGTGTATCAATAATGGTCCACCACCTAAGGGACATCCAGCCAACTTGACACAACTGTGGGAAGCATTGGAGTCAACATGGGCCAGGATCCCTGTGGAACACTTTCGACACCTTGTAGAGTCCATGCCGCGATGAGTGTTCTGGGGGGGGCAACTCAATATTAGGAAGGCGTTCCTGATGTTTGGTATGCTCAGTGAATATACGTAATTGTTCTGAACCCCTCAAAATTAGTAGCTGTGCAGTACATGCAGTACATACCAACTACTGATGTCCGTGTGATCACAGCAACCTCCACTGTAGTCCTCTTCCTTCTGCCTATTGCCCAATGCCAGTCTGTCATCTGAATCCTTACAATAGAAATACAATACATACACAAATGAATTGTGCTTAAAGTGAACAAATTATGACTTTCACTAAATTGAAACTAAGATGAAGAAGAGCATGTTTTACCTCTGTATCAACAGCCTTTGCATTATCCTCCTGCTCCCAAAAGTGTCACGCTCTGATCTGTTTCACCTGTCTTTGTGATTGTCTCCACCCACCTCCAGGTATTTATCCCTGTGTTTCCTGTCTCTCTGTGCCAGTTTGTCTTGTTTTGCCAAGTCAACCAGTGTTTCTCCTAGCTCCTATTTTTCCCAGTCTCAGGTTTTTTCCTAGTCCTCCTGGTTTTGACCCTTGTCTGTCCTGACGCTGAATCTGCCTGCCTGACCACTCTGCCTGTTCTGACCTTGAGCCTGCCTATCTCTTTGTACTGTTTGGACTCGGACCTGTTCACTGAACCCCTGCCTGTCCTGACCTCGAGCCTGCCTATCCCCTGGTACTGTTTGGACTCTGACCTGGTTAATAAACTCTCGCCTGTCCCCGACCTGTCTTTTGCCTACCCCTTTTGTTATCATGAATTTCGGAACTCAACCATCTGCTTCCTGTGTCTACATTTGGGTCTTGCCTTGTACCCTTATACACTGCCCACGATGGTCACACCAGTATTGTATGAAAACCATCCGATCATTGGAGGATTATGTCTGTGCTGCCTGTCAGGACGAGGTTAGGCTTGAGTTCCAGGCGACAGTATCACCTGGAAAACTTTCCATAAAAAGTGGACAAAATGTTTAGTGGAGCTGTTGCAGCTTTCCAATATTTGTTTGTTATTTATTCTCTTTTTATTTGATTTATTGTCATTTTATATCTTCTTATGCAAAGATTGAAATTTGTCTTTCTTATTTAATGTTTGTGATGTTGTTGTGATGTTATTGTGTGATAATATTTGTGTATTATCTTTTATTTTAGAAACATTTTGTAATGTTTAAGATAATAATGTTTGTTTCTTTATACTCTAACTTTGCTTTCTGTGGCACACACTGCTGGTCAACATGAGCTACCAAAATGATTCTGAAGTGTGCCAGGCCTTGCAGTCCCAAGATAGAAGGGGGGGAGGGGATTTGGGAGGAAAGAAATTAGTCTTGCCGAAATCCCCCCCCCCCCCCCCCCTTCTAATTTCCAATAAACAAATATGCAGTGCCCAGACTGATTTTATAGAGACTATAGACGGATTTTAAATAGACAAGTATTGTGATTAGGCTACTAGGTCTGTTATAACAAAGCCAAATAGTAAATTGGTCTGAGTGCTGTATTTTCTTGTTGAGCAGTTTGTGAAGGTCTAAACAGAGTATGATAATCCTCTTAACAACATAAGCACCAAGCTAATTTTTTGTCCATGTCCAGACTGTCGACCTTCCTGTCCAGACGTATTATGTCTGGTGGAAACATAGTCCGCATTATGGAAATATTTGGCATGGCAACCTCCACAGTTGTAGAATATGTGCAACCGTCCAATTGACTTTTGCTAAGAGAGAGGTGTTGTTAATGAAAATTTATTTTTATCCAACCTCAAAATGTTGGGCAGTGATACTCGGAATTGGTTTGTGAAGAAGCAGATGAGCGGCCGGGGACCATCTGGCAAGAAGAAGAAAACGTGGACTGCCAAAATCCTGAGGCACCATAGGGAGCGGTTACTGAAGGAGCTGGATATCAACAAGGTGCTGCCATACCTTGTGTATGACAGGGTGTTCTCTCTAGTGGAATGCAAGGACATCCTGGGTTATGACACCAATAGGAAAAGGACAGAGATATTTCTGGACAAGTTGTCTTTGAAGGGCCCTGGGGCCTTCTGTTCTTTCTGCTCTGTTCTAGAGGAGGTGTGTCCACACTTGCTAACCTGTTTTCTGCTGGATATTGAAGGTACAGGTAAATTACATTCTTTAAATCACAAAATATGTTATTTTTGTCAGTTTCATTGGAAAATGTGTGATGTGTTAATGTTAGTAGCAGGAGGTTTTAACCTGTTCTAAACTACCTGAGAACTGGGATAAAATAGCAACTGTAAGCCACAGCAGTGAGGAGATTATTGTCTGTCCAGTGGGATACGTTTTAACACATGGCCCCTGCATCAGTGCCAGACAGTCCATTGTCCCAATTAGTTAAATGACAAAAAAACAATAGAGACAGGGTAATCAGCATTCTGTACTGTCTTCAATTTTGTTTGTATTTTTGTTTACATGTTGTTGTTTTTTTCAATTTCTGGTGTTTAGACCTAAACAAAGGAATGAAGGATGAAGTGGCATATTGTAACATGATTTAATTCATCATCTGGGGAAAATGAAGTGTGTTGTCACACCAGTATTTCTTCATCTGATGGTATAATTTGTTTGAATATTATGGATGCTTTCACTCATTGTTATTATTGTATTATCTCTTACAGATCAGCCTGCGTTGAGGAGCTGTCACAAGCAGGAGGGGGGAGTCATGGCTCCTCACAACCAGGGTGTGTTTCTATCTCAGGAGCGTACAGTGATGCACCCTCTATTCATCTATAATGACCCTCTCTTCAACACCAGGTGAGCAATAATATCTACCAAGAAAACTGCATTCTTCAGCAACCTTACCATCGCCTACAATGGGCTGTAGATGTAGTACCTACTTATAACCACACGATGGTGATATGAGCTGACTTTATTGGGGGTCAAGTGGTCTTCTGGCCCTGATACTGGGACACAACTGAATTAATCGGTGTGTTTTCCACCTTAACCTTTAATGATCAATATGTTGTGTCTTACAACCAATTTAACGGATGTTTGGCAATTCTAACTCTCTAGAGACCTCACACATGCCGTTACCTTCAGACGGCAAGTACTTGTGTCTACAGTGGTGCTGAGCAATTAACTGAAATGTCGGTTATTTGTCGTTTTTTAACTAAGTCATTGACCGTCATCGGTTCAATTATGTGAATTCCATTGAATTCTGTTTTTGTCTGTGAGCTCAATGTGCACAATGTGCAGCTTTTCTAGAGATAAATCAGATCAAACCCGAACTGTGCGATGTAGTAGGGAGTTGTAGTTTCCAACAGGCCAATATTCAACATAGTTTAGCGCAGAAAACGTGTTAATGAACTACAATGACCATAATCCATTGCACGCCTACTTGTCCGGTCCGTGTTTCTTTTATGCCTGCTATATAAAAGAGAAAAGAATGCGCGATTGAGAGAGAGAGAGACTCGAGAGCAGTTGCTTCACGAGGTACATCTACCTGATATACATTAGCTAAGTGATTGATAGTTGGTATTGAAGAACTACTAAAATAGTGATTTTGTCAGACAGCATAGGCAGCAGCTCTATAGAGATGAGATGACTTAGAATGAAGTAATAAAGTTATCAAATAAAACAAATGTAATATACACAACAACTGAAATATTTTATTTAAGTAAAGTGAATAAATTATGGTTAATAGGTGATAAGCAGTAATGGGCAGTCACTACCATTATGGGACTTGTAGTAATTGTTTTATTCTGTGTTGTTACAGCATTCAACCCACATAGTGCATTTAATGTTTAAAAAAATTAACAAAACCAAAATCGAAAACCGTGATTATTTTTTGATCGAATCGAAACCGAACCGACCGCAAAAAGCACTAATCGCTCAGCACTAGTCTACAGTGTCCGCTCTATTGAACAAAGTGGTCCTCTGATCTATTAGCAGTGGGTGTACAGCATTCGATGGAAGATTCCTAAGTGATGCACTGAATGTGGGGTTAAAACAGGAAAATATTGGCTTCTCAAGCAACCCTAGTATCCACACTTGGTGATTAGAGACTGATATAA
Source organism: Salvelinus alpinus (assembly GCF_045679555.1). NCBI lineage: Eukaryota > Metazoa > Chordata > Actinopteri > Salmoniformes > Salmonidae > Salvelinus > Salvelinus alpinus. The sequence goes on from NC_092118.1 coordinate 14,880,666, forward strand.
TGACTTAATACCTTTCTGTACAAAATGTTTGTATTTGCATATTTTTATTTGTCTGGTCTGGTGTCACATGATGGACATGTTAAATATTTTGTCCTCATCGTCAGTGAGGACTTGCTTGCAGGTCAGGAGCTTATAGACTAGCTGACACAGATGTGAATTTGTGATACCAATTTGGTATCATCTCTCTGAAGGCAGTAATGTCATGTAGCCTTATATTTTACATCTTGAGGAGACTATTAAAAAATATATTACTGTGCGGGCAGTGGACAGTGTGCTATCTGCTGTGAAATTGATGGGGAATGCTTCTGTGAGCTCTTGATGCCAGCATGGCTGTCACAGTGGGCTGTGTAGTATAAATCAAGCCCTGATGATGCTCAGCTTAGAATCTGGTTAGAGAAAGGGAAAGGGGGATACCTAGTCAGTTGTACAACTGAATGCCTTCAACTGAAATGTGTCTAGGTGTCAATGTGTATGTTGATATGTTTATATATTATCTACTTACTGTCCTATTAGGTGCAGTATATTGTCTGTATGAGAGAGAGGAATATAATATTGGCTAATCCTTATAGGAAATCTAGCTGGTACTAAGTGAATTAGTGAAATAAAGTTTAAATTTAAAAAATAAATAAAATTGGAGACACCGAGTCAAAGGGGAAAGTGGACAAGAGACCTCTCGTATTGGATAGAACATTCTCGCTCATTTACAGTGTTCAAGTACTATGGCAAGAATGTTGCTAACCAACGGTCAAAATCAAATCTATAAGCACATAACCATTCTGTGTTTGAGTCCCTCCATGACAACAGTAAGGCCAGAGTATTTTGTCGCACAAACCCCTTTGGATGGTGCAGTGGAATGTGGAGCCGTTTTTTAGGTCTTGTTTGTTATATCACAACAGTTATGTAATTGTTTTCTATAGTTTCTAGCATTGTCTTTAAAAAATATCCCAACTGGTGATGACCAGTACAGTTCGGGTTGGAAGCATTTCTTTAAAATATACATGTTTATTCATGAGGTTTATTTCCCATTACAGCTGTAAGCACGCTTTGTTGATATAGCGTTCTGTTTCAGCCATAATGTGAAAAGTCAGCAAGTCTGCTGCTTTCTTATTTAGGAACACAATAATGCTTTCTGTGCACAATGTTTTAAGCATAAAGTAGTGTTCTCTGGTTTGAGTTGGTACGATACTGAGGGGAGTTATACAATAGCTCTGTTATCTGGGAGTTTAGACGCTTTTTCTCAAAGCGAGATTCACAGCAGAATTCCAGAGCCTGCATCAGAATTATAATTTTTTATCCGAAAAAATAACAGTTGCTCTGTCATCAGTTGTGGATTCACTGGAACAGATAAATCATGATCAACATAATGAGATGTCATGATGAAATTATGAAACGGGAGATGGAGAAAAGGACGTCGTGGTAATGAGGATTCCATGGCGATTGGCTGGGAAGGCCAGTTAAGACAGGGTATGGGGCGGGGTCAAGGCGAGGGACTGAGGTACAAATGTGGACCAACGAGGATAAACAGGGTGAAACAGCTACTTTAAGACATCATGAGATGGCCAGCCAGTGTTCTGTCTGTCTTTACTGTACATTCTATAGGCTAACAGCACTGGACTGTACAGCACTGAGTCTGACTGTATACATACGTTCATGGTGTCGGTCAGCTTTTGGTTTTCTATGCTTTTTCTTATGAATGGCTCTTTGATTCCAAGTCAGCACTCTACACAACAGCCTATAATAAAGTGGGAATAACATGGTAGGAGGATGGTAACAAGGTATACCTATAGGTCTGTACATTTCCAATGGATAGGCTATGAAAAGGTTCCTTTCTCGAAAACGGTCTCTCAAGTTTCTCTTTTCACTCTGAGCCTTACACAGAACATTAAAGGATTGTGTTTTATCGCAGGTATTCTGGGATTTAGGCCACCGCAGGATGGTGTTCTTTCAGCTCCCTCCACCTTTTAAAGTGTCATCTCATTCACCTGCTTGCCTTTCTGTATAACATATTTTGGTAGGCCAGAACCATCAGTCCCAAAATAGAAGTCCTATTTCTACATTTCCAAATGTAGACAAGAGAGCTAACACAGAACATTGCTAATAAATTACAAAGTGCCTCCACACAGACGGCAAAAGTCATTGTCGGATGAAAACGTCTTATATTCAAAACAGAAACTTCTCAGGAAATGGAACGTTTTCCCATTAATGAACATACAATTATAAAACTTCAAAACCTACTTGGAATATATTTTCTTCATCCTAGAGTCATGAAATGTTCAGAGTATATTGAGGGGTTACTGCTTTCAATACATGTAAAAAAAAATGTATTATAATGGTAAAATTTTTTACAAGGTTTTCATCCGACAGCGACGGAATATATGTCAAACCATATTGTCAGACCATATTGTCCGATCATATTAATTGAACATACAGTAGAAGAGAATAACACTGAAGAATAGAAATGTTCCTAGTGTTCCAACACAAAATACTAGGACTTTTTCCATGTGTTATCTTCGATTCAGTCAGGAAACACCATGTATTTCGTTTAAACATTTATTAGAAAATGATTTACAATACGTTAGTCTTGGCGTTAGGCTCTGCTCCTTCGCGGTAGCTCACTGCCAGAGCGTGCATCATGTTAAGATAATTATAATAACAAGCAGTGAGCAAGGTACGCTGTACAAATCCCCTTGTCCCAAAGCAGAGCCCAAACAAGTGGAGGCTGGGAAAGCAGAAAACAAACATGGTGATTAACACGTTACAGCAATAGCATGCCACCAGGAACATCAGCTTAAGCTTGCGCACGGCAGCCAACAAAGAATGTGTGTGCAGAACCTGATTGATTCAATAGACCGCCATATTCAAGTAGTGATGCATCTAATTGGTGCAATATCAGCTGATGCTATTTCAAAGCACTTAAGATGCTATTGCAAACCCCTTGAATTTATGTTGCAAATTTGCCACATGTTATTGTTGATGTTGATGATTTTTTGCTCTATTTATATCTTATTTAGATGGAAACTAGAATACGAGAAGGCAGCTGCCCCAGAAAGTTAGCAGCAGAGAGGCTGTAGCTGGTGTTATCTCACCACGGGAGTTTGGACTCTGTGTCAGGCCTTGTGCACACTGTGCCATTTCTCAGGGTGATTTTTGGGCCATGTGAGGAACCCTGGCAAGCAGGTCCCGTTTTCCCGTCGAGGAGGGACAGCGGGAGGCATTGCTTCCCAGACCGTTAAGGGGCCGTGGAGGAGTGTGTGCGCAGAGTCTGACAGTGAGGTCAGAGTGGACAAAGTAGCCTCTACACAACATGCTCCCCCTGAGGTAAAGGGCTGTGTATTAAGGACAGGAAGTTGAAGACAGGAAGGTACACATACATAGACACCCACACAGACACACACAAAAACATAAGTGCAGTAATTGTATCATAAGAGGAGACATGAAATAAGTTGACTATTTTTATGGTCCATGATCCTCTATTGTCAAGGTACATTTGTGGGTAACTTGTTGAGGTCTTCCATGACATGAGACCATTGAGAAGTTTTAAGGTGCTCTTATGTCCATAACGTACATACAGTAAAATAACACTCACAGCATAAACAACAGACTTGGCTGAAGTGTGTAGGATGTAATTGGGGAGTCTGGTTTCACTCCACATGCAGTGTAGCCTAATGCTGAGGCCTGTTCCTCCTCCTCTGTATTAACAACACAGGATGCCGTGTCTAAACACAGACTCACTGTTCTCTTCATTTACACGTCCCCTGAGCTTGTGGCTGACAAGGCTGCTGTCTGGACCCTGGTAGTTATACTGAATCACACTTCGTTCTGCATTCCATACAACACCACTGTTTAGGTTCCTGTCACGACAGGAGCAATGTAGCATCTCAGTTTCAGAAATAGTCCTTTGTCATGTCCACTTTGTCATTAGTTGGGTGTGAAATGTTTATACTGTGTCTTCCTTCTTGGTTTCACCTCACAAAACCTAGATTACTACAGTACTATTCAGATGTACACTATCGCCAACTCCATACAACATATTTTTATACCGAATATTTCTGAACTGACTTTGCTGAATCTATCTGGGAATGAGTTCATGGGCTCATGCTTCGGATCAAAGTTTTTTGTAGTAAGGAGCTGCTCATCGATGGCACAGTTTCATGACATGCCCTCTCAGAACGAAGACAGTGGTATCGCCGTGCAAGACCAAAACAAGTAGTTATTTTGCTAGATAATAGCTACATACATCATGTCCAGGTCATATTTCAGTCACAGCCAGGTGCAGTGTGGTTATAACTGTTAATAGCATAATATTTATATAATTTTAAGGCATTTTGTCAGCTAAGTGCCCAAATGTGAGTTTGAAAGCTTCTACACCCTAAAAGGGTTATTCAGCTGTCCCTATAGGAGAACCCTTTGAAGAACCCTTTTTGGTTGCAGTTAGATCCCTTTTGGGTTTCATCTAGAAACCTTTCCACACATGGTTCTACATGAAACCAAAAAGGGTTCTACCTGGAACCAAAAAGTGTTCTCCTATGGGGACCACAGAAGAACCATTTTGGAACCCTTTTTTTCCAAGAGTGTACTTTTCACAAAATTGTTCCTGGTTCCATGATGCATCACAGTATGTTTCTACTCATGGCAGATCCTCCTTAGTCAGCCAGGGCCTTGTGGAGGTCCCCTGACCCACTACTGCCATAGTAGAGTTTCTGGAGACCTACTTACTGCAGAGAGCACAATATGGATGCTGTAGCTATACCCACTGTCTGTCAGACACACATCACATCACACCACCATCCATTAGGCCCAGACATTCCACTCACTAAGTTTGAGCTGAACTCTTTTGATGGCCATTTTTAGCAACAACTGAAGGTAGGACTCAGGCTGACATCAGGGAACTGTAGCAGTTCAAATTCTAAAGCGTGAAAAGTAAACTGTCAACTTTCGTTATCGTGTTAGAGAAGGGAACAAGCTGATAGGTGTTTTTAAAGCACCTTTAGGCTAAACAGGTCCCTACATTGGTACAGTGGCCTGTCTCTGTGGGGCCTAGTTTCAGAGCAGAGTGCAAATGACTCAGATCAAAGATACTGTAGAACCCCAGGAAAAGCTCCAGAAGATGCTCAGGGACATTTATGATTGGATCAGTGACCTGTCCGTCAAAGCTTTTACATCTTGTTAATGAAAAGACGTTGATTAAGGGGTGAGGATGAAGAATCTGTTGCCCTCCAGTAGGGTTCTATACGTGTTGTGAACTCTGGTTAATGGCGGATGCTAGGTCCTATCTAGGCGCTATATGTGAAACGTCAGATAGCATATGGATAGATGAGTGACGGCTCTGAGGCTCCCTCCCCTGGGCTGTGTCTTCAGCTCACAACAGCAGCAGATGGAGGAGGCTTTTCCGCAATACATAGGCTAGCTCACTGAAATGATCATTTAGCAGCACTATATAATTCATTTAGTTTCAGACTTTTAATTTTTAATTTTACATTTTAATTTAGCCTTTATTATATTATTTCACTTCAACCTGCCAGGGATGTTTATGTTCAGTGCTTCATTCCATCCATTGACTTCTCTTCTCTATGTCCTTGATTAACTCCACACACCTCCCTTGGATCCGCTCAATGTATTAAGACCATTTATTTCTCCATGTAGTTCAACTCTAAATGTACCTTCCGCCCAAAGACGCCACAAGAGCTTTTAATCAACTTCATAGATGGAACCGGCGGTGTCAGAGGAAGGCCCTAAAAATTGTCAACGACTCCAGCCAGCCAAGTCATAGACTGTTCTCTCTGCTACCGCACGGCAAGCAGTACCAGAGCACCAAGTCTAGGTCCAAGAGGCTTCTAAACAGCTTCTACCCCCAATCCATTAAACACCTGAACATCTAGTCAAATGGCTACCCAGACTATTTGCAGTCTGGTCTCTTTACACCACTGCTACTCTCTGTTGTCATCTATGCATAGTCCCTTTAATAACTCTACCTACATGTACATACTACCTCAAATAACCGATGCCCCTGCACATTGAATCTGTACCTGTACCCCCCTGTATATAGTCTCGCTGTAGTTTTTTCACTGCTGCTCTTCACGTGTTACTTTTATGTCTTATTCTTATCTGTATTTTTTGAAACTGCATTGTTGGTTAGGTACTCGTAAGTAAGCATTTCACTGTAAGGTTGTATTCGACGCATGTGACTAATACAATATGATTTGATTTGAATCACATAAATGGACAAGTCTGTAGAGCTGTATTATATTGTGTCTTACATTTTGTACACTGAATTATGTTATTACTCTACGCTGTGATGCTATTACGTTATGTAATAGGTTTAATGCTGTCTTGAGTGAAGGGATAGTGAGAGAGTCTAGAAAGCTTTTAATTTAAAAAGTTGCTTATTAAATTTTGCTATCATGGTAACTGTGTGTGGTGTACGTTACGAAGGCTCAGGGCTGTAGGTTTGTTATTGCTGAGTCCTTCCTTTGCCGTGTGGATAGTGTTCAGTGTGCTCTTCTCTATGCCGGGACAGTGTTAATGATGCAGAAAGTATCAGAATCCAGGAGCCCCAGCCAAGCCCATCCAGACTGTCTCCTGTTTCCCTGGCTTCTGTTCTTTACGGACGCCCATGGTTGAGGAGGAGAGACAGCTCCAACACCCTGCTCTCTCTCTCTCTCTTTCTCTCGCACTCCACACATACCTCCAGCAGACAGGCAGTGCAGTGAGGGGAGAGGTGCTCTCTTCCGTTGCGGTGCTGGTTCAGGTTTCCTCTGCCTCTGGCTGGGAGCAGTGGGTTTGACCTTGACTCTGGCCCTGCACATCAGATCTGCCCAATGCAGCAGAAACACACACCCCCTGCCCCCCTGCTCCCAGCCCTCTGTCTCTGACAGGTCCTGCCTGGCCTGGCGCAAGTTCAGCTCACAGCCTGGAGAGATAAACACAGGGAAAAAGCAAAGGAATATCCTTGATATTCCATCTTTCCCTCTTACTCAACATGATCATGTGGGTGTGAATATATTAGCATAAATGTGTTTATTTAGAGAGTGAGACCTGGTTGGTCCTCACAGACCTTAAAACCAATGTCAATGTGGGAAAATGTATTGTGACCTCTCTCTTTAGCTGTGCTCATATCAAATCTGTCAATGTTTGTGTGCTTAGGAGTTATTGCATGCAAGGGCCCACCTCTCATAAGCCTATTGCTAGAGGTGAGCACGGCGGTGCCTTAGTGCTCAGCAGGGGGTGAAGGCAGCTGTGTGTGGGAGGGAGCGGAGCGGAGCTGGGTTAAAATGCACTCGTTGAAGTGTTTGTGCAGTTATGTAAGAATTACAGCCATTGCATGAAGTCCAGGCGATGATTACGCACGCACACACACACACACTTGTTTTTCTGTCCTCGTAGGGACCTAACATTTATTTTCCCTAACGCCTAACCCTGAACCTAACCCCTAACCCTAATTCTAAACTAATTCTAACCCTTAACCTAACCCTGAGGATAGAAGAACAAGACCACACACCCCCTTCCATAGGGAAGCCGTCTGATAATTTAACCTGAAGGCTTCAGACTTACTAGAACATTGTGCCATAAACAGCACATAACTGACTGTGAGTGCTAGACCTAGCTAAAGGATGTGTAACGTATTTGCGTGACTGACGGTGGTCAATAACAGACCCGGCTAGCTATCCAGTTGCCTGGCGTCAGGTTGAGTGACAGTAGCGGTGATTGTAGCTGGGTCAGCCTCTGGTCTGCAGTGATTACTACTACTCTCTCCCTCTCTTTCACGTGGACAGTTGAGAGCTCCCGCTGAGACATTTATCCCCCAGCTCTTCTGGGCCTACTCAGGGATGCCACTCACTTGCTCTCAAGAAGAAGACTCGAAGTGCCTCCCTCCACTGTAACCCTCGTCCTCCACTCTGCCTGCAGAGAACCACTTTCACATTCTTGTTATCTGTCCTCACCCTTCACTGACTGACAGGGGCTGACTGATACAGAGTGATGGGTCACATGGACACGACACACTGTAAACATCACAGCTGTGGAAGGGTTTTACATATATTAGGCCTATATGAATATTGTTTCTGTCCTGTTGCTTTAAAGATTGATTTCAGCATATTTCCCCCTGGCAATTTGGTGTTCACATTCATTTTAAACCTTTTTTATGTGTGAAGCATTGAGTCAGCATCCTCACAGCTTTCTGTCAGATCTCCATAGAAACATAGTCAGATCAACAGCTCCCTCTCATTGGTTGAGAATGTGATCTGACATAAGTCACTCATGGCATACTGATTCTTTTTGAAAGGTACTGTATTTCAGAGTGTTTTCTCCTAAGCTCAGAGACCTTTTCCCATAACCTGTTTTAGCAATTACTTTCGCTGCTGTGTGTTCCCACCTGATCTGCTGAGACCTTTCATGGTGCTCTTGGGAGCTACAAAGACTTCTAATGAGAAGCTAGCAGTCATAGCTTTTATGGTATTTTTACAGTCTCACCCAGTGGGTTATTGCATGATTTTTCTCCCCTTTGTGATTTTGCTTCAAGTTTCCTCAGCTATTGGTCTTTGACAAGGGATACGGTTCCATCTTAGGCAGTAGGTAACAGCTTGCCTTTGGCATATGGGTTCTAAAATAGGGGTTTTACTTGCTATAAGAAACCAGTGATTGACCTGTGGCTGGCAATATTTTTATGTTGTAATGCTGCGCTATAGATAGACTACTGGTACGGTAGTGTAGTCATTATTACCTGTTAAGTGTCTCTTTCTGACAGGAGAGTGGATGCTCCAGCATGTGCAGACTCCCCTGTTCATCATTGCCTCAGCATATTTGTGCTGTGATGCACTTAGGGGGAAAAGTCTGAACCAGACTGCTTCTTAAAAGAGAGATGACAGAGGAGGAGAGGGCTGATGTCGAGTCCTGCTTCACTGCCCTGCTGACTGGATCCACACTGTGAGCTCCAAGCATGCCAGTTCTCCCAACCTCCTGCTGTCTCCTGCCTGCAGTCTACGCCCGGAGCACTGCGACACAGCCTCCTGCCTGCCTGCCTGGCTGCCCACTCCACCTGGCATCCCTCCTCACACGGAGAGGCCTTTTTCCTCTCAACTTCCTCTTTCTCCCCTGAAGCTGGAGCCATAAATCACAGCCAGGCCAGTGCCTCATCTCTCAGCTAAGCCGTAGTCCCTCCTCCTAGTTAGGCCTGCCTGCCTCACCGTCCTTCTGGCCCCTCTCTCCACCAGGCCTCCTCCGGGACCAGCCGCAACCACGCGCGCACACCAGTGGAGGCTGGTGGGAGGAGCTATAGGAGGATGGGCTCATTGTAATGGCTGGAATGGAATATTGGAATGGAGTCAAACGTGTGGATACCATTCCATTCATTGCATTCCAGCCGTTACAATGAGCCTCCCACCAGCCTCCTCTGCCACACACACATATACACACATACACATACACAGTCCTCTCACTGCCTTTCCGCCTGCAAAAAACCAAGACACAGTCATACCACAAACACAGCAAAACAGCAGCGAGCAGAGGAGGGAAGAGGCTGAGGAGGACAGGCAGAAGTAGTGGGCACTTCCAAACACTGTTCTGTTACATTTGCATACATATTACATTACCCGACAGCCCCATGTAATGTTAAAATGAATATGCTCCACACGTCCTCTGTATGCAACTTCCATTGCTGCCAGTGCCTCATGTTCACTTCATTACACTCTGGCATGTGAGACAAATTACATGTACGGTATGCAAATAGTAAAGTGTGTGTCAGTAGCCCCATCTCTGGATGGAGAGGAGATGGAGGGCCATGCAGGCTGCCGAGGCGAGGCGTTGCAGGGGAACGTGTGTGTGTGTGTGTGTGTGTGTGTGTGGTGTGTGTGTGTGTGTGTGTGTGTGTGTGTGTGTGTGTGTGTGTGTGTGTAATGAAAGCAGCACTGCAGTGGAGAGTTGAGTTACAGCGATGCTCCATGTCTGCAGTGACACCAAGCAGCTGGAGGTTTACACTGTCTGACTGCACTGCGCTGCCTGACTGTAGAACGTGCCACACACAGTTATTGTGATAACGACCTACTCTGCGTGTGTGGCTGTTTGTGTCCATGTCTACCTTTGTGTGAGTGTGAGTTTTTGTGTGTGTGTGTGTTATGTTTGCAGTGTAAGTGTTTCTCTATTATGTGTTTGAGCGAGAGAGAGACTGGTAGAGTGTTAGGGACTGTAGTTCAAGGCTACAGATGTAATCTTGCTGCAGTGGGTCATGTGATTAATCGTGGTCTGGGGCCAGTGGATAGTGTCATTTATGGCGAGGGATAATCAACACATTAGATGGGTGCTGCTCCTAGTGGAAATCTCTATCTTAAACCAATCCAATATTCTACAATTCCACTCCACAACTGCAATTATGTGGAAGTGTGACCACTGTAAAGCTACAGTAACTTTAATGGATGTGATTGTGTGCCCTCTCTCTGCCTGATCCTGGTGTCATGTGGTCAGTGGGCAGGCAGACTGCTGGTGTTTATCTGAGTTAGTGGAGGCTGGGCTCTGTCACCTGTGACTGGGAGGTGTCGGTGTGCTGGGTAGGGTGGGGAGCAGCGGAGATAGAATCTGCTGTGGGTCGACTTGTGCATCACCTTGCACTTCCCTTGACTTTGTCCTCTCCTTCTTCCACATGGCTGCAACCCAGGTCCTTCTCCTGTTATGGTGCTGCCCTCGCCAACCTCAAACCTTCCACAGTGTGTGTGTTTGTGTACGTTTTTCTGTTTGTGTGTGTGTGTGTATAGATCTGTTATTTTAATTTGATCAATCTGTTGTCGCAGAGAATTTTCCTGCACACATCAAATATTAGGCTATATCAAAATCAATGCCACAGCATTTTTTTTTCTATTCTCCCTGACTGTCTAGTTTTTATTTTGGTGATTGTTAGTGTTTAAAGATTGTTTGTTAAAAAGATATTCCTCTATTGTATTTTCTACATACTTTATATTTGGTTTTAGTCATTTAAGTTTACACTGAAAACGTTTTGTCATTCCGAAGTTTAAAAAAAATGTTCAAAAGAAAAATTCCAAACTTTTAGCAATACATACATATCGGAGAAACACTGGACTTGATTTGCCCTTACGGAAAATGTATAAACACCTTCACAAATGTCAATTAATTGTAATCCACATAATAATTCACATTTATATTTCTGCAGGATTGTTTTCCTGCTGTGAGAAGCAGGGTCAAATTAAGATAGTGCACCTGTATTTATGTTGGTCATGTTTTAACAGTTCCATTCCCTGAAGTTCCATTATGTCTGAAATAAGCCTAAGGAGGCTGTGGACAGTTATTTCAGTAGGACACCCCTCTGTTCTTCCCAAACACAAAGTGGTGCTGACAATAGCAGTTTCATTTTGACCTTCTCCAGCTGCTCACCAGCTTGTATATCCTGGCACGAGCTTAGCTACGTGTCTGTTGTCTGGTGCTGTTCATTTATTTATTACATTTAAGGATGTTGTGGTTTCCTGGCTGATTAAATCCACACAGTAGGGTCTCTGAGGTCTCAGATGTTCTTCTTGCAATCTTATAGCCTGTAGCTTGAGTGGGTTAGGCTATTGATGTAATAACTGTAATATCTTATGTTTCACGAGTCGTGGCTGAACGACGACATGGATAACATACAGCTAGCTGGGTTTTCCGTGCATCGGCAAGATAGAACAGCTGTCTCAGGTATGACAAGGGGTGGTGGTCTATGTCTATTTGTCAATAACAGCTGGTGCACAAAATCTAATATTAATGAAGTCTCAAGGTTTTGCTCGCCTGAGGTAGAGTATCTCATGATAAGCTGTAGACCACACTATTTACCAAGAGTGTTCTCATCTATATTTTTCGTAGCTGTCTATTTACCACCACAAACCGATGCTGGCACTAAGACCGTGCTCAACGAGCTGTTTGAAGCTATATGCAAACAAGATAATGCTCATCCAGAGGTGGCGCTCCTAGTGGTCGGGGACTTTTATGCAGGGAAACTTTAATCCGTTTTACAAAATTTCTACCAGCATGTTATATGTGCAACCAGAGGATAAAAACTCTAGACCACCTTTACTCCACACACAGACGCATACAAAGCTCTCCCTCAACATCCATTTGGCAAATCTGACCATAACTCTATCCTCCTGATTCCTGCTTACAAGCAAAAACTAAAGCAGGAAGTACCAGTCACTCGCTCAATCTGGAAGTGGTCAGATGACGCAGATGCTAAACTACAGGATTGTTTTGCTAGCACAGACTGGAATATGTTCCGTACACCACATCAGCCACTGGCTTCACCAAAAAGTGCATCGATGACGTTGTCCCCATAGTGACCGTACGT